>NW_010512878.1:0-3080 GCF_000687285.1 Phaethon lepturus
AGAGAAAGAGCCGGTGCCTTCGCGAAGGGCTGAGCAGCGCTGCGGCGCTGGGGTGGCTGCACGGCCTAGTCTGCGGCAACGTCCCACCCGTGCGGTCTGTGAGAGGGCCCACCTGGGCAGCTGCCTACCTGGGCCTGAAATGGTGGGGAAACCTGCTTAGAGCGGGCCCGGAGGAGGGGCGCGAAAATGCTCAGAGGGCTGGAACACCTCTCCTGTGAGAACAGGCTGAGAGAGTTGGGGGTGTTCAGCCTGGAGAAGAGAAGGCTCCAGCAAGACCTTATTGCAGCCATTCAGTACTTCAAGGGGGCTTGAAAGAAATGTGGGGACAGACTTTTCAGTAGGGCCTGTAGCGATAAGACAAGAGGTAATGGTTTTAAATGACGGGAGGTTAGATTTCAACTAGACAGAAGAAAGAAATGTTTCACAATGAGGGTGGTGAAACCCTGGCACAGGTTGCCCAGAGAGGAGGTAGATGCCCCATCCCTGGAAACATTCCAGGTCAGGTTGGACGGGGCTCTGAGCAACCTCATGTAGTTGCAGATGTGCCTGCTCATTGCAGGGGGAGTGGACTAGATGGCCTTTGAAGGCCCCTTCCAACCTGAAGATTCGATTATTCTGTGTGCTCCTGTTTCTTCATATACCCCAAACATACATGGATGCTCCCTGCACGCATGTGTGGAGCAGGCTGCTGGCGGCGGGGTGGGAAGGGTGGTTCTGCTCCCCACGGGCTTTCTAACCCTTGCAGGGGAGAGTGCAGGCGCAGGGCCCTGGGACAGCAGACCCAGTGTGTATGTCAGTGATGGTAGGGCAGGGTTCTCCTTGCCTTTCCTCCAGCCTCAGAGGCAGGGGATGTCCATGTCCTAAACTGTCCTCTGGCAGTGAGCCGTGGGTGAGAAGGCCCAAGCCAGGTCCCTTTCTGCAGAGGTGAGCCTCACACCAGCTCCACCTGCACCTTCAAGGGGGAGGGCAGGGACTGTCACCAGCCAAAGCGCCTGTCTGCCTCCTACACTCACGTCAGCCATGCCGGTATTGCTCCCTAATGGAGCAAAACCACCAACTCTTGTTTTTAAGCAGCTATCTGCACCACTAAGATGAACAGCAACATTTATGGAAATGTGTATATTGTTTAAGGTGAAGCCAGACTCAGCATGTACCTTGGAGGAGAATCTCAGTTAGAGCACGAAAAGCATTTTGTGTTGATTTCTGAAATCTTTACCTGTCTTTTCCTTAAGATTTGAAAGCAAATGTTCAAAAGTAGTAAGTGAGGCTTTGCATTTGGGGAAAATAAGGACCAGCGTTGTCGACACCAACTCGTTCTGTGTCCCCCAGAAAGCCACTGAGCTATGGGACTCTGCTCTCCTCTTTGGCAAGGTGTGACATTAATAGTGACCTAGGTGCTGGGGAAGAGTGGTAGAGCAGGCAAATCTCTGGACTCTGTCAGTAGACCAGAACAGGCAGTCTTACAGCAGTATCATTTCAAATGCCAAAGCAAGGACTTTGTGTTGGAAAAACTGTTCTGAGCTCGTTATTCGGATGTGGACACTTACTGGCTTGTAAATGGGTTTTGTCCAGTGGCATATATCCACGGTGGTATGATGTCCCCTGTGTTTGAGTGACAGCATCTGGATGCTTGCCTGGTCAAAATTTACTACTTTGTTTTTTGACCGGGGCTTCACATTTTGCAGGCTATGGGTGCTTGTGGGACGGAGGGAGGGAAATGTGAGCTAGATCAACGCAGTGAGGAAGGAGTCAAAAGCCAAGGCAGCTGTATTTGTTGCAAGGAAAATGGATGGAGGCTGCGGAAAACAATCACTGTTAGCAGCAAGAGAACGATGGTATCCAATCAGGAGACAAGGAAAGAGTACATTTCGGAGCAGTAACTCGTGCTAGCTTCCCATTAACCATAATAATAACTAGATCCTGGACTGATCACAGAGTTCATTTAGACCCAGGTACAATTATTGCGCTGCGTGCAACAAGCACCCTCAATCCGCTGTGTGATATTGAGCTGGAGTTGGCTCCCTTACGGGCTCCGGTTTCCAGTGTCTGGGCTGCTAACAAAGTGCCCTCTCGCTCTTGCGCGCCATCGCTCACCGCACATTCACACACATCTATATTCTCTGATAAAACCAGAGTCTTTGCAGCTAAATGCCAGGCAGCATTTCTTTAAAAAAATTCTCGGTCTTCCTGGCAGCAGCCTGGGGGTCCCTCATTGTGGACTCAGAGCGCCCTGTGCTTGGTAATAAAGCAGCCTCTTTGTCCAGTCCTCAGCTCCTCAGTCCCCAGTTTGGGACTGGGGCAGCTGGGCTCTGTTGCAGGTGCGTTTTGGCTGGAGGGTCACAGAAAACGTGATGCAGAGCACTCATCAGCCATTGGAAATGTTCTCATTAACTTCAGTAGCCTTGCCTCCACCAGGCAGAACAGAAGCCCTTGGGAGTAACAAGGCTGACACACCCCAAGCTTAAATTTGGACAAGCTTTTTAATACCCAACTGAGGAGATTACAGGAATGACCTACTTGTTTATATGTGGTGGATCTGTGAAATGTGCAGGCGGCTTTGCTCATTAGGAGAAGAAGTCTGCAGGGTGGAGTTGCCCCGCCAGCACCAGAGCCGCAGCCAAGCGCGCAGATTAGATGGTGCCTCCAAGGAGCCAGGCGCTTGCATGTGTTTGGAAATTTGCCACGCTGCCCCTAATTCTTACAGACAAAACACCTTGTGCTGCGAGGCAGGGGCGGCTAATCCCGGCCTCTAAAGCCACGAGAGGTTTGCAAATAGTTTAGGCTCATCTGCAGCGCCAGCAGTACCTTGCACAGTGAGCCTGGGACATACAGGCAGGGCAATGGCATGCTGTGCCCTGTGAGCCATTCCGCAAGCCCAGGTGGGATTTGTGAGTGCTGAGGCATGCTGCGCTGTAGGCTGGGATCCACCACTCCTGCATCCTGATCTTCCATATCAGCATTGATGCTGTTTTGGACACATGCAACATTCTCTCTTTTCTAATATACAATAACTTCCAGGGGAAAAAAAAAAATTAAAAGGAGAAGCTGTGTGACCTGCAGTCCCCAGATGATGGAGTGCT
>NW_010512878.1:3111-23448 GCF_000687285.1 Phaethon lepturus
CTCCTGGTGTTGTATGGTTCCTCAGAAGAGAGGAAAATGTAACCTGGTACAAAGGCAGCTTCCCTGAGAGAAGAGTTTGTCCCATCTTCTGCTGGCTGAAAATACAAAGGCCTTAGGAGTGTTACTATACCCTGCTCTGGATTTTGAGGACTTCCTAAAATGGGATCCAGTGAAGGAGCTGGAAGGTGTGTTATACTTGATGAATATGATAAATCAGGTTTTCTGTGCAGTGATCAGCCTTTCCCACAGCATGTCAGGCTGGAAGGCACAGGAAAAGGGCATTCGTGGCTTAGGCAATGGGAGCAGGTCACTCCACTCGTCCTCTGAGAGCCTTGAGTACTCAGAGCCTCTTTGATGAGCAGAGTCGGAGCAGTGGTTTCCCTCTACATTCACCATTTGCTGGGGTGCTCCAAAGCACACTGTGCATGGCCATTGCAGCGACTCTCAAACCTCTCATGGTCTTATGACTTTAAAGAGGATGGAGACATGTAGCTGGGACCTGTCTGGAGAGAAGTGTTTGGCTTGGTGAGTCTCAGCAGGGAAGGAAGGTCAGTGTGAACCCTTCTTGCTGTTAGTCATCCAAAGCATGCAACCACCTGCACGACTATATTGACTAACTTGGTCCTGGTGTGACCCAAGACATGATCCCTGTGTTGACCCCATTTGGAGCAGCTTGGTCCCAAATTCCTCTGTGCCCGCTGCCTGCCAGGGAGGGACCCCAGGCTATCATGTTGCTCTGCCATCTTTGCGTGGGAAGATGGGACAGGCCTGCCGGGGCATAGGTGGCACCTACAAGGGTTCCTCCATCCTTGCCGCTCCTCCCGTGTCCCAGCCCAGTGAACAGGCAGGCGGTGTGGGCAAGCAACAACCCGGGTCCCATGGGTCACAGCAGTGCAGGTGCAGCTGCCAAGTCCTTGGGCCAGTGACAAGGAGAAAAATCTACAACCTGGTCTTAATAGCTTTGGGCTACAGGCATGTAGATTAAATTTCAGCCCTATATTTCATGGAAGTCACACGGTGGCATGTCAAGGTGCTATAACTGAGCAGTCCTCTGACGATGTGCTGGATGTCTGGCAGGTGGACTAACTAGGGCAATGAAATAAAGCATAACAACATGTACGCTGAAGAACAGGAGAATTTCTTAGTGGTGAGATCAGGGCTGTAAAACAGCATCTTGGGGAACTGATGGAAGCTTCTCCATGATTGGATTAGTTTAGTTAAAAGAAAGATTGGACAAATGCTAGGTGGTGTATATTAGCCTAGTGTTGTGAAAATCGTGGCAATTTTGTCAGAAAAAAGATGACAAAGGGGCATGCTGTTTGATTTTTCTGCAATGTTACTCTGAATGCTGCTTACTTTCTTTTGGAGAATTGGGAGGAGGTTTGGTTTGTTATTTCTTTGCTTGGGAAGGGGAGGTTTCTTTAGCTGTTAATCCTACAGAAAAAGAAATACTTTCATTCTGAAGTTTTAGCTTGTTTCTCGTGGACGCAAGAGGGACCGGAGGAAGGTCATCTGTGCCCCGTGAGGATAACCTCCCACAACACAGGTTGAAAAAGACCTCTAAGATCATCAAGTCCAACTGTATAGACATGCTCTTGTGCTAGTTGTACGGAAGGATGCCTCTCCGTGGTTGTCAGATGTGGGGAAGGGTAGAGGGAGGAGGACGCAGATCAGATACCCATCAGCTGGTACACGGCACAAGAGTGGGTACCACCTTGCTGGATGCTGCTCTGCAGTGGCTTCCTTTTGGGCTGCCCAGTTTCCTCCACACATGACCTTACTGGAAAGCCGCAGCACAGCAGCAGGGCTGTTTTCTGCAGCCATGCGCAGCGCACAAGGGAAGCAACAGGCCTGTGGTTAGGATTTCCCAGCCTTGTTCCCCTACGAAGCCACCCCTGATCACATCAGCCTTATGCTTCCTACCTGCCCCTGTTTCTCAGATAGTCCCAGCATGGCTTTTCCTAGCCTGCGCGTGGTGTCGCCAGCCGGTATCAGCTCAGCCAGGAGGAGAGGCCAGCAGCAAGTGTTTGGCCAGCAAGCAAAGGCAGCACTGATCCTAGCACTGGAAAGGAAGGGTCTCTCTCTCCAACGATAGCCTCCTTCAGGCCACAGCCTGTTCCCCACTCTCCTCCTCTGGGTGACGGCAGCAAGCCCCTCCATTCTTGGACACCCTACCACACCAGCTGGCTCTACCAAGCCCGGCAGCGATGCTGTACCCTCTGCGGACTGCAGGGACCAGCCCCTGGCCCTACGTGCCTGCTCGCACCTTGCATCAGTGGTGACACGCCAAGACCTCTGGGGTGGCAGCTGCTCAGGACCAGGCGGGAAGGGGACAGCCCCGTGGAGCTGGCCGCGTTGCACACAGGGAGTGCAGTCTTGGCCATCTCTTTCTTGAGAAATGCCTTTTCCTCCCTGTGAATCCAGAGGTAGCATCCCTGGCGGTCCCCAGGAACTGCCTGTGGGGCCACGGCGGAGCAGAGGAAGGCATCTCTCACCCCAAGAAGCCCATCTGGGTGTGTGTGTTTGAGGGGGAGCTCAGTCCTCGGTATAAAATGATGAGCTGGTAATAAATATTCAACTTATTCAGAATTACAAATACCAGGGGAAGGAAACCAGTAAACAAAAGAGGCCTCAATCAGCATCCTAGCTAAAAATCAGGAATGTGGATACAGGAGGAACAGAAGGTGGTCACTGGCCAGCCAGGTCTGTGCACTAGCAATTAAACCAAATTCAAGTCTGAGAAAGCAAAAACTCAGAAGGAAGCTGCTTAAGTTAGGCTCTTCTTAATGAGAGCCAAACACACTAGAAAATATTGCCTGCTAACAGTATTCATAAGCTGCTCCCAAGATGTTTTGATTAAACCACTGTTGTCTTTCTAGTGTACTAATGGTTTTTAATCTCTCTTGATGCTTCAGGGCAAAGGGGTCTACTGATTCACAGCAGTTTGGTGAGCTGAAACTTGTCCCTGGTGAATGCATCTCTCATGCCAGAATCAGAGGTTTTAATTTTTAAAAATGTGAGTTTTTAGCAAAGGGAGAACCCTCAGCGTGTGAGCAGGGTGTAACTGCTGCGATGCCACGTGCCTGAAGATGAAGGGAGCTCCTCTGGGAGAGAGACACGTATTTCTCCTCCTTCTCCTTGGGGTACACTGAATTACAATGCTGGCGCTATTTCACTGCTGGACAAAAGCTAATCGCACTTTCCTGCCTGGCTGACTGTGGCGGGGAGGAGCAGGGTGCCGTGTCTCCTTCTGCTCCCGTGCCGACCTGCCAGGAGTGGGCACAGACCCAAGGGTGTTGCACAAGGCATCTGGCAAAGGAAGGTCAAGCTTCATCTCGGCGGGGCTTCACACTTCTCTGACAGCCATATGGAGTGATGCTGGGGTGGTGGGTGGTGGCTGGGGGACCACAGCTACCTCTTCCCTCACCGAGGCTTCTCTTAAATGGAGGGGGGGTCCGCTGTGCTTGCCAAAGCATCGGGGGCAGAGGCACTGCACAGGGAATGCGGTCGCAGCCATGCCATGGCCGGGATTGCTGTGGGAGTGAACTGCAGGTGTTCAGCACAGAGGCTTTGTGCCGATCCCTCCCCTTCATCTTCCCTTCTTGCCAGCAGTTATGGGATGGTCCCAAGCCTTAACAGGCCTTCTCATGTCTTGGAAACTGGGCTTCATCTTCCCTGTGAGCATCATCTGGTTGTGCCACGCAGCTGGTTTGTGGGCAGTGTTCTGACTATTGCAGTTTTTAGTTAGATGGGACATGAGAGGGCTGATTTCTGGCGCTTGGTGGCCTTATGTCACACAGGACTGCTAGGAGATGAAGGCAATGAGTTGGGTTTGATTCCTGAGGAATCGCTCTCCTCGAGCTGGGAGAGCAACCACTTTCATGCCCTAAAGCTGTGCTCTGGGCTTATACCAAGTTCAAAGCACGCCTGCCTGTCTCCCAGTGTCTTCTCAACGCTCAGCCTCCTAGCGGGGTGTCTGTACCTCCTTCCGTTTTACAGCCCCCCAGTTTGACGTTCAGCATGACGTTCAGCACCAGGCCTCCCTCCCTGCCACGTTGCTCCACCGATGGAGCACAGCCACCAGCCGTGACCCCTCTTTCCCAACTCATCCCAAAGCCCACCGCCAGCTCACCGTTCCCCCTCCCTGCAACTTTCTAGCTCCTCAGTTTCATCCCTTAGCCTCATGTTTGTGACTTTTACAGAAAAATAGCCAGGATGGACCATGAAGGGAGGGAAGGCTTTTCTGTTGGCAGGTACGAGGGGAAAGCTCTGCCTGCGAGCTCCGTCTGGCTGGGGCTTGCACAGCACACGGCGTGGGCTCACCTCCTGCCTGCTGTCTGGGCTGGGCACCAGGGAGCATCCCTGATGAGAGCAGACAGATCCTCCATCCTCTGGGTACAGTAGCTGCTTGTTGCTCATGGAGAATGAAAACATACTCAAGTACGAAACTGCTGCACTAGTCATTTTCCAATTCCCCACTCAGACAACTGTTTTCCCTGGAAAATAGGTCACTTACTTACATAAAAAGCACCTTATTATCACGCCACAGCGGTGAAGGAAAGAAGATGGCTCGAGAGACACTTTCGTTTTGAGCCCCTGTTCTTGGGTGCTTAAATTTATTTCCGGAAAATTGACCCTTTGGGCTGCAATTTCACATGCTCGTTTTCAGCCCATAAGGTGAATTGCAGGGCCTGGTTCCCCCCACCGAGCTAGATGAAGCTAGGGAAGAAAATGTGCTACTCTTTAACCCTTGGGAGGGCAGTGCATCCAAACACACTGCTTTCCATGGGGATTGGGCTGAGCCGTTGTCCCTGACTTTTTATAGAGGGTGGGGAAGACTCCCAGAGACAAGTAGCCCTGTGTCCTCCCGCAGTAATCCCCTGCCTCCCACCCCTCCCCGATGCTCATTTGCTTTGCTCCCCAAACTAGTAGTTGTGCTTAGCTGCTTAGTTGTTTCAGGATGGGAAATAGTCAGTGAAGGCCAACTGGAGGGGGAGGGATGGGAGGAAGGCTTCATGCTGAGCCTGGGGGCACTTGAGATGTGGAAGGGGGCAAAGAGACCAGAGGGACATGTCACCTTGTCAGGAAGGCAGAAGGTATCCAGTTTTCACTAGAGGCACCGGAGCTGAGAGAAGGGAAATGGGTGGATGGAGAGAAAGGAGGGACGCACTGAGGGCATGCTTGGTTGGCCTTGGAGTTGACTCTTCTTGGGGGGGAAGGGGAGGTCTCTGGTGAACAGCCTTGGCTTGGCTCACTTCAGAGCGGTGACATTTTAGCAAAATGCTCAGCTCTACTCCAAAAGAAGCTCTGGCTTTCGATAACAGGCTGACTGAGAGGCTCCAAAAAGGCAATGCCCACCTCCTTGGTCCTGGACTGGGTTCTATGTTCTTCCTCCATTTCAGCTAGGAGATTCAAGTGCTGTAAACCTGACAAAAGAAAGCATGGAGGGTTTCCTCAGCCTCTCGGTTTCAGTGTTGTGGACTCCAGCCTCGGCCAGCATCCACATTTCCCCCCCATTCAGGCTGTGGAAGAAGGCACCTTCCTGGCAGACTTGTCCTCAGCCAGGCAGGTGGAAAGGGGCCAGGGTGTGAGGGAGCCCCCAGCAAAGGAGGATGAGGAATGGGAAATGGAAGGAGGAGTGGGATGGAGGAGGATGGGAAGGAGAGGATGTAGTAATATGGACAGAGGGGATGGGAGACCGAGGGCAACAGCACAGTGAGAAGCCTGTGGAGAGACTCGGAAGCTGGGGAGGGCACATGGAGAAGGGGCCAACCAAAGAGCAGCTTGCCAGCCCTCCACAGCTGCCCCATCCCAAGGAGGAGCTCGCTGCCCTGGCACGCCGTAGCCTGCATGGCTCCCATGCTGTGCGGGACATCCCTGCCACTGACACCACTGCAGGAGGGGGACAGAATGCCTGGTGCCTTGGTACAGAGGAGGTGCTTCCAAAAAATATTAGCAATTACCTCCGCAGCAGTGTCAGCCAGTGAGCAGGAGTAATTTACATAGCAAGAGCCGGGAGATAGATGGCTCTTTAAACCAGAACTGTCATTCCCAGCTCTCTCCCCGTCTCCGACGCTTTGATGTTCCTCTTTGAAGAACTCTCCTCGCTTGCAATGCCTCACTCCCTTGGTGCGGCTCTGGCTCTCCGAATGCCTTTCTCTCTCTTTCTGCCTGTGCGCCTCCGCCGCTGCACTGGTACGCCAGCATCTCGGCAGGAAGGATGCAGAGCGACTGACAGCTGGCACACTGAAAGCCAGCGCTGGCGGGGGGCTGTGGGGAGGGAAAGCGGGCTCCGGCAGACACCAAGGCACCCCTCCAGCGCGAGACCTAACGTGCCACCAAGGGGGGCGATGTCAAACAATAACGGCAGTAACGCCAAGCAGCTTTCAGTCACTGCGTTGGCGCCTGATGGGGGATCCCAAGCGTTCAAGTCAAACGTACAAAGACAGAGGTGGGTCCAGGCTGGAGCTCGGGAGTTCCTGGTTCTCCAGCCCTTCAAAGGCACTGTGGGCTTCCCAGTATTTCAGTGCGTATGGCATCTCTCACTCCACCTGTGTCCCTGGTAGGTTCAAGCCCCTGGAAAGGGACGGAAAGAAAGAATAGGCATGTGAGAAAAACATTTTTGGGTGGTTGAAGGTTTAGAGGGGGGCTGGGTAGTCGGTGAAACAGGCCAGAGGCTCATCTGAGCGGCAGCAGACCTCAGAAAGTCTGCCACAGCAGCGAAGACCAGATCAGAAGACCCTATCTGTGAATGAGGCATAGGGGAACAGAGAGGGGGAGATGGGTTAGAAGAGGTAAGTCTGGGGACAGTTTTATAAATGTTAAATTAGCGGTTAAGTATGGCATGGGAGACTGTGCAACTGGAGAGGACAAACCTCTGCTGAAACTAAAGTCTTGTCTATATGCAGTAGTTTTACCAGATACTAAGGTGCAGCTACTTAAGTGGGGTTTTACTTTGCTGCAACCCACCTCCCACCCTGAGCTCTTACATCCCAGGGTGCCAGTGACTGAGGGCTTGGGTTTCTTCAGTTTAGCAAAAAGCCTTTCATAAGCTGCATAAGCTGAAACAAACAAAAAAGGCAGTCTAATACCAGAATTAGTGTTTATTCAGGTTTTTATTAAGGCATAAAAGCTGAAAAAGGTAACAGCAGTGCTTTGGTTTCACCACTTACATTGCTGAAGGTGTAAAGGGACTTCAGTATAACTCATTTTACATAAAGAAGATCCCTTGTGTGTGAACTTTGTAGCCCAATGGTGTGTTCCATTTCAGGATCGCCTAACCGGTAAAGCTGGAGAGCAAACAACTGTCACCGAAGCATGGACACAGACCAATGTCCTGCTGCTGGATATCTTACTTCTCAGATATTTTGAAAGGTTCGTGCTTTTGAAATAATAATTATTGCAGGGTATGCCCTCTACATGCAGCAATCCTAGTTCTGTCTAACTAACTACTGTTAGAGGTACTTAGGTCTATGTTGCCTTTGAGAGCTGCACTTCAGTTTGGGCTCAAGGTCCCAGGGCCAGGAGGTGTGCAGCAGGTGTTACAAATGCAGGGACTAAGCAAGAATTTCCGTTTCTAGTGCCAATCCAGCCTAAATATCCACCGGCCTAGGAGAGCGTGTGTCTCCTTGCATACCTGTCAAGAGCCTCAGTCTTTTCGGGCATCGCAGCCCACATTTCCAAAAGTGTGCTCTGTCTTTGTAGGGCCGCTTTGAGGTGCACTGAAAACTCAGGTCCCTCGCGGCGAGTGGAGGCGGGTGGAGGCAGTGCATGTCTCAGCTCCCTCCCCGGCCACACTCGCAAGTAGGATTTTAGCAGCTTGTTTGGTCTCAGTACACGTCTGGGCTCACCAGCTTGGAGGGGTGACGCCATGCTGGATGCTCTGGCTGTATTCCCTGCTGCTGGCCGTGCCGCGGGGTGCCATCGCTGTTTCTCAGGCCCAGGTTTGGGTAGTTTGCTGGCTAAGCTGTGCTTTTGTATGCAGCAGAAGGACTGTTTCCCCTTCCAAATTTTTCTTCTGGCACAAAAAAAGTGCTGCTTGACCACACATGGTTAGGCGCGGCGCAGCCAGTCGCTGCAGAGTCGGGCACCGTGGTGGTTTGTGGAGGTGGGTGAGGAGCACAGGCGTGAGCAGTCAGTGGGCTTTGAGCTCTTGGGGTTTCCTTTTTGTTTTCTAAATAAGGACTGTTGCGAGAAGAGGGGGTGGTGGTTGTTCAAGTCTGTGGCTGTCATCATTAGCACAAAAACCTGCCATGCTCAGAGACTGCTTTAATCAAAAAACATGCTAGGTTTCACCTACGGGTTAGGGACCTTCCGTCTGTTGCCGGCACTGCAAATTAAGTTGAGCCTGGTGCCCAGGCTAAGCTGTTCTCCAGCAGTACAGGGATCTGCATGGCAACGCAGCCAGTAGCAGGGGGAGCAACCCTTGGTGTATCTTGCACAAAGCTGGTAGCCTCAGGAGCTTGATTTTCTCTGCTGTGGTGTTGGGGCATGATGAGGGCAGAATCTGGCGTTGTGTTTTCACCCTGGAGAACACAGGCAAGCTGCAGCATCGCTAAGGCAGTATCTTGTATTCCTAGTGTGATGCCTCAGGGCCAAATGGTCAAGCATTGGAACAGGCTGCCCAGGGAGGTGGTGGAGTCGCCATCCCTGGAGATGTTCAAAAAACGTGTGGATGTGGTGCTTCAGGACATGATTTAGGGGACGTGGTGGCACTGGATTAATGGTTAGACTTGATGATCTTGAAGGTCCTTTCCAACCTTAGTGATTCTGTGATTCTGTGATATGTGTGTAGGTTTGTGTTAGAAGCAATGCTTCAGGGGAGGCTCACGGGGACACCATTTCTCACAAGCGCCCACTGCGGTGGCCTGGTCACAGTCTCCCTGGCGAGGGGCTTGTGGCAGCATGTCCAACAAGCTTGGGGTGCTGGGAGGGAGATGGAGCAGCGATTCCTCCCTGCCTTCCTTATGTTTTTGCTGTGGATCCTCCTCTCTTCCCTTTGGGTTGCAGAAGACCAGGGAGTCATGCCCTTGGTGGGAAATGAACCTCTGTGTCCTGGGCTCCTGGTGCTACCCGTGAAGCAGAAGGCCAGTCCCTTCCTGATGTGTGCCTGGCGCTTCGTGTGCCCACAGTCACTCGAGCTGAGGTCAAGAAAGGGAGATGGCTTGCTACAAACAAGTTGGTGAAAGAAAAGGATGATCCTTCCTCGTTTGACTATTAGTGAATAAACAGGCTGTGAGCACTGCCAAGTAAATCTACAGTTTTTAGAAGAAGGAGCACTCAGACATTGTCACCTCATTTTAATCTCCTCTTGCCTTTAGTGATTATTTTCTCCTTGGTCATTGCAGACTATCTGACTAGCAATAAGTACGGCTTACTCCACTGTTCTGGCTCAACATTAACTGTTAATGATGTAAAGCTGTATTAAGCCTGAGCTATTCTGATCATCTCATTCAAAACATCTCTTGAATGCTGTGGAACAAATTTCTCTATAACAGCAAGCTGCTGGTCAGTGGATTCATGCCTGCTTTCACTTGCCATTTTTGCCCTGAAAATAAATTTTTGAGCGGAAAACTGTAGCTTTATGTGTGTTGCAGGAACAGGAAATGCCCGAGACACACACTGACCTTCACTACACAAAGTGTTTTCACAAAGCTTACCTAGTCATTAGAGGTCATCCTGCATTTTCGGTAAGGATAGAGGGCTGGGACCACAGCTGGCATAAATCAATGCAGGCTGAAGGGCTGAATTCTTCAGCTCTTCCGCTGAGAATTTGCTGAACAGTTTATGATAGAAGTCTATAAAATCAGAAGCAGCACAGAGAGGGCAAGCAGGGAACATCCATTCCCTAGCTGCTGTCCTACAAGAATAAAGGGCTAACAGCTGAAGCTAATGTGCTGGATGTTCACAACAACAGGGAGCGATTCGTAACACAAGGTGCTGTTAATCTGGAGAACTCCCTACCACAGTATGCTGTGGGTTTATGTTTACATGGTTCAAAAAGCATTTGGACAAACTGATGGAAAAAAACTCCTAGGGCTATTAAAAACAAGAAAAACATGCCTTCTTGCTCAGAAAACCCCTGAGCCGCAGGTTATGAGAAAACAGGGAAGAATACATTAAAAAGGGGATCTTGGGCTAGCTAGAGCCCAGAAAAGCAAGTTAGTAAGGCTAGTATTTGCCTTTTAGTGCGTGGCAGAAGATGACATAGTAGGAGAATAACCTTCCTGCTCTTGCAAATTTTAGAATGATTTTAAGCAGTCAATGGCACCACACGGCTCAAGCAGACAGAAACTTCTTACCCACTCCCTGAGACGAATTGCTCGGGCAAAGACCAGCCATGTTGTCAGGGGCTAGTCCATCACCATGGACCTAAGAGAGCATCCCTGGCCACAGTGAAGATTTCTTGAAGGCTTGCTGAGGAGATGAGGTTCAGGCCATCCAGACTCCCCCACACCTTCTGGGAGAGGACAGAAGGAAAGAATGGTGACACAATCGTGGAGGAGAAAGGAACAGGAAGACGAGTGCAATGGCAAGGCAAACTCTTGCTGGGCAGGGACTGCAAGAGGGAGTGAGCCACTGGCCTATGTGTGATCTGGCTCTCCTCCTGAGCTGGGTGTTGAGAAATATTAGTACTCAGTGGGCCAGAAAACAGCAGCCTCATGTTAACAAGTGAAGAGGAAGGGCTGTGCGCAAGGACAGGCTCTACACTTACTGTCCTCCTGTCGAGAACTATCCAGAAATTAAACTTCTCCTGGGGTGAAATAAAGGTGAGGAAACAGAGGTGTTCTGCCTTCCTGAGCAATTCTGACCACCATATGGTGGTGAGAATTGTTGTCACCATAATTAGTTCTTTCTTGACGTTGCTCTGGCAGGTGTCTTCAGGTCTGCAGGGGAAGGGCTGTCGTCTTAGCAGCTGCAAGGAAGTGGAGTAAGAAGTAAGTGGTGGTGGTCGGGGTCTTTCCGTTTAGCAGGCTAGCTGAGCTTTCACGAGAAAGGAGCATCTCTTGGAGGCAGAAGAGACCCTTCAATCTCTGGCCCTGAAGGCTTTCTGAGGGACAAGGACTCCCTTGCCCCCCACTGTGGCTCCACCCCCCAGATTACACCAAGATTGCTGAAGTCAACACTTTCATGTGAAGCAACTTGTGCATTGCAACAAGGAAAGTAAGCTGAAGCAGAGCACCTATCTCATGCAAAAATGACCTTAGTGTCCAGCAGCCATTTGACACTCTCCATTAAACAACTCTACCTGCAATTAAAATAATCTGAAATTAGGTTTTCACCTGATGGACCTTAGGGTTACTGCTCTGGAGGGACTAGTAGATGCATATGTTTTTCCCCTCTTGTTGTCTTTTGTGTTCCCCTATAATGGAGGGTTCCACATGAGACTGAAGGGGGGAAAAAAAGATGCTTTTTGACAGTTTAACCCTTCTGTTTCTAGTGTAGCATAACCATCAACCCCCATCGCTGGATTTCTGGATACTGCCGTGGTCCTTGCTCTCGGTGTGGTGTAGTATAGGGGGAACAGAGAGGCACACGGACTATGACTAAAGACATTTCTGCTGGGTGCCATGGCTCTGGTATCTCCTGGGGTCATGTTCTGTAATTTTGTGTTGATTGGGGCTGGTTTCAGCTACAATCTGGACTTCTGATGCAGCTTCTGTAGCGGCTGTATGGAATGTATGTATGAAAATCCTGTTTGCACATAGCAAACTCAGCTCTTCAGGGCACATACAGGGGACCAAGAGCAGTCTGGTGGTCACAGAGCCTGGCTTGGGGTATGCTGGTCATCCCATGGCGATGGCTTCTCCTGTCATGGGGGCACAACTAGCTCTCTGCCTTCGCCAGCAGGCGCACCTATCTGAGAGGGCTCCAATGGATTCTGGCATGCAGGAGGTGTTAAGGGGTGCTACGGGGTGCTGAGTCTGTTCAAGGGGATACTGCTCACGCTCCTCTACGTTGCCGATAGCAAAATCGTGCCGTGGCTGAGCTACCATTATACAGGATTTTTAAGAAATGATAGATGAGATGGATTACTGATGCTGCTTAAAAATGTCCAGTTCTTCAAAAGGGTCCAGCTTTCTACCTTTTCTACAGAAGATTTCACTTTTGTGAACTGAATTAGGGATTTTATTTTCCCTTCCCTTCATGTAATTCCTGTTTATTGTCCAACCTCTCCTTATTGACGTAGTATCTTTAGCACATGCATCATTTATTGTTATCTGAACAGTTACTGGAAAGTGTCCCTGGGTAAGCTCTAGGGAGGAACGGTTGCCTCGCTAATGGAGGAAAAGTCTAACTACTTCCTAAATCAATTAACCTGAAAGGCCAGAAGACGCATCCAGGCTGCTCTAAGCACGTGCATACCCTCACATTCGCACACCACAGCGGTCTGTGCTGTGGGTAGCGGTACGTAACCCAGAGACGCACTCGTTATTCCCCGCGTGTTCCCGCTGAATGACATTTCCTACTCAGCATGTATACATTCACTCCATACGTCCCAGCTACTGCAACGGGCACGCGGAAGTCACGGCTCAGCAGATGCCGGTTCCCCGCCTGCAGCTGGCCCGCATGGGACGTGTGCCTGTTCTCTGGCAGGCAGTCCAGCTTTCAGACTCGAGCCATAAAAATTCATGCCGTTCGACTCTGGAAGTCTTCAAGGTAATGGTCACCTCGTGCACGTACATGTCCATGTAATGCCTCTTTGTTCCTGCTCACTGCATGGAGGAAAAGGCTAACTGCCTGCTGGCAGACATCGCTGCCGTCGAAAGTCAAGGGGAAATTGGCAGAAGTCATTATTGCTAATCATTGACATTCATCCCAGGGCGAGACGGAGGTGCTGCCCCTCAGCAAGCCACGAGAGAGTCCAGAACAGAGCATGGGCGGAGGCCAGCACAACGCCTCCGTGCTTCAGGAAGAAGCAGAGCAGGATGCGGCATGTTTGTCCCCTGAGCCCCCTGTACATCTGGCAGGAGGGGGAGAGAGAGCACGAATGCTGCAGTGGAAGGCATTGAGAAAAGCAAACAGACTGCGGATGGAGAAGATGCGGGAGAGAAAACGGTCTGGTAAGTGGAGTGAAATCAAAGGAAGGAGATATTGTGGGTTTTTAGAGCATGGGTTACGAACAAATGTGCAGTAAGAAAGTGTGGGCACTGAGTGGAAAGGCAAGAGAAAGGGCTGAGCAGAGAAGCAGGTGGAAAAGAAGGTGGCAAAATGAAGCCAAGACAACATGCTCATCTAGAAACGATGAAGACAAGCAGGAATTACTGGTAGGAGCTGAACTGCACGCTCTTTCTTCCAGGAGAGTGTCAACACTGTGACTCCAAAGCTGGAAAACCTGGAGGCTGGTGAATGAAAGGGAGCAAAGAGTTGGTGGCACAAGAAATCCTCCGTTCAGGAGGAGGTACATTGCTTGGAAGGAAAGAAAGAAAAGAGTAGGGCAAGACTGGGCTGGTGGGAGTGTTTGGCAGATGTTTCTTCCATAGAGTGTGCTGTGCTGGTGGGAAAGTGGTTCACTGGGGATTGAGGCAAGCTGGGGATAAGAGTGTGAGGTCCGTGCAGCAGGGAGTAGAAGTGAGAAGAGGAAAGATGGGGCTGCACATCTGTTGGGGTGAAAGCCAAAGGAATGAAGACCCTGGCAGGGCAGAGAGTGAGAGGCGTCAGAGGATGGCCACAGACATCAGGGGGACAAGAAGAAAATTTCCTTATGACGTTGCAGCTCTGCCGTTATACTGCGAAGGAGGAAATGTACGCTGTAACCTGTGTGTAACCTACAGAGGCTGTGCTTTCAGGGGGCAGATCTTTGAGCTACCAGTCAATCCCTGGGAGGGGGGACTCCGAGAGCTTTTCAGGAGATAGGTCTACTCATGAGCTTTGGGTGAGTCCCAGCCCCGACACAGCCGGTGCATGAAGCTTTGGGAAGGGGAGGGAGCACCGGGTCGCCAGCTGGCACATCCCCTGGCACCTCCCAGGCCCTTCAGCTCAAACACCCCCCAAGCAAATCTGAACGCATGTGCTCAGTGAGGAATAACACACGCTAGACCTGGTGCGTTGTGTCTCGTGGCTGCGCGGTGGGCAGTGGCCAGCCCCAGGAGCTCCTGAGGAAGTTCCTCTCCTTGCCACAGGTGGTAAGAAGAAGGTCCTCAGCCTCACAGCACGAGCAAAGAGGTTGCTGTAGACCAGGCTGAGAAAACCAGCAAGTCCTATTTCCAGGCTTGTGCCACTGACTCCTGGCAGACATGAAAGGAAGCTGAATCACCGTATTACAATTTCAAGCTCCATTAAAGAAACATGGGGATGGGGATAGCGGAGGGAAGGAGAGGGCAGGAAGGGATGAAGAGAAAATTAAACAGAGCAGAGTAGCAGTTGAAGGGGAAAGAAATGTTGCTCATAGGCTCAGACGAGGGAATTGCAAACAGAGATGAGATTAAAAGGGAACTCTTGAGACCGACTCTTTAAATACAGCAAGATTCACTTACTCCATGCTGAGCCAGGCTTGTTGAATGCTGGAGGCACGGTCCCCACTGAGGTTTGCCAGCTGATTGAGCAGTGGAAACCTGTCTCTCCCTATATACCGGCAAGTTGCCCTCTTCCACCTATGTTATCTAGGAAGTCCCATCGCTAATAAATTTACTGCGGAGTGAGCCTAGTGGGGAAGCTTTTCACTTGACTACCCTTCATCGTTGAGCATTTTAAATGACCTTTTATCCAGGGTCTTACAGTCGCATCAGACTTGGTACCATGTGTCTGGGAGTGCAGCATGGGGTATCTGGGTGGAGCTTCTCTCATGCAAGGAGGGCGATGTTCCCTTGCTGGTCCTAAAGATAGGGAGGAGACCTACAGGTGGAAGAGGAAAAATCAAAGAGTCTGGGAGCACTGCCCATGATGGCTGATCATGGAAAAAGTCACCCACTCCCAGAGCCAGGGGATAGGGAGCGTGGGGCAGAGGGAAGCAAGGTGCCCAGCCCTGGCTGGCTAGACCCTGGCCACTTCACTCTGCTCAGGGGCAGCTGCAGGACGTTCACATTGGAAGTGTTGGTCTGGCCGCAGCCTGGAACCAGTATGGAAAGTCTTTGCCAGGTTCAGCCATCTCTCCCATAGGTGTAATTTCAGCAGATTTTTTAGTAGCTCACAAGGGTTGTCTAGACTCAGCGTTTGGGTGGGAGGCAGGTACTGAATTGCTTGTTGCTGCGGTTGTCCCACAGGGGCTACAGGCTTCTTTCTTAGCTCTGTACCCAGCTGAGGTCCTGTCCACTGTGAGGAGTGGCGGTGCTGGTGACTAAACAAAGGTTGTAATGGTGTACAGCTAGAGAAACGATAACCCAAATGAGACCTGGTCACCAGAGATGCTTTTGGCAGTGTCTGAAGCACAGTGGTGTTCAGCCTGATGTCCTAGTCAGATTTAATGTGCGCAACGACATCCACATTACACCACATCAACTCACCCCCTCAGCTGTGATTTCAGCTCTTATCCCCACACCTTGAATTTTTATGGCCTGACTATTGAAAGAGACTGAATTTCTTGGGACAGTGACCGGTTTCCATTTGCTCTGACAAATGCTAATGGGGCTGAATAAATAGCAAAAAGTGGTCATAATGTAACAAGGCAATCATTACTGCATTCCTTAAACTGTTGCCTGGCACTGCTATGTGCCATTGGGTATCTGCCACATTATGCCTCAGGAGCTCCTGGGTCTTTGGGGTGTTTGCTTTGTGGAAATGAGAACAACTGCTGAGCTTTTCTGGCTTCGGTTTTGTCCGTACAACCCATGCGGAGGCTCGGGAGACGGGCAGCAGCCAAGGCAGATCACGCTCTCTCCACCCTGCTCTGCTTCCCCACCCTGCTCTGCTTCCCCACGGCCATGCTGAGAGCTGAGAGGTTTGGCTGGGAGCCCACGGGCTGACCTGCAAGAGAAGAGCTGTTCCCCACCAGCCGTGCCCACCACCTTCCTGTTGCGGTGCTGGGGCAGAGGTGCTGCCAACCCAAACACGAGTGTGGCTCTTCTTTGGGTTTGGGGCTCCTGGCAGACTTTGTGGCGTGTTTCCTTGGTTGCTGGACTGCCTTTTAATCCTGGGGGTGGTGAGGGAACGGCCAGGATTCTCTGTTAATTAGAAATAAAAGCACTCCTGCTTGGCCTCTAAGCCTTTCCTAAGGCGGGTGGATCTCAGGAGGTGCCATGTTCAGAAGTGGGAATGTTAAGGCAGTGGGAAAGACTAAAACCCACCAGGCTAGAGACTCGTTTGCATTCACAGCTGTGCTTTTCCAAGGGACTTTAAGCACACACCTTGTTCCTAGCTGTGAGACTCCGGCTAAATATTCCCCACGCCCAGGACAACTGCGTCCTAATCCTAACAGAGGCCCCAGGGCACTATTGTAATGCAAATAATGATAAATAACAGTAATAATAAAACTCCACCAGCACTTGCGCCAGCTCCCGAGCAATCCCAAACCAGCCATAGCAAGTTCCATATCACCCAGGTTATGTAAAGG
Organism: Phaethon lepturus; assembly: GCF_000687285.1. Lineage (NCBI taxonomy): Eukaryota > Metazoa > Chordata > Aves > Phaethontiformes > Phaethontidae > Phaethon > Phaethon lepturus. The sequence continues at coordinate 19,601 of NW_010512878.1, forward strand.
AGGGTGAGCATTAAGGCTGGAGCTGTCAAGGAGGAGACCAATTAGCTGGTGCGGCCACCTCCCGCGGGCAGCAAATCTGCCAGCGTGCGGGTTGCCGCTGGGGCCAGCATGCCTTCGGGCGCAGGGATTGCCGTGCTGGCTCCCAGGGCTACTCCGCGCGCACGGGGTCATAACTCAGCCCAGCGCTGGGGACTGAGCGCAGATGGATGCCCCCGTGCCGCCTCGGTGGAGGGGAGTCTGGGGGAACGTGGGGGTAGCATCCCTACAGGCACCTGCACGTCGGCAGGGGCATGTGGCGTAATTAAGCCGCCGGTGATGAAGCGCCTGTTCAAAGAGCGGTAGTGCACGCTGGGGTAATTTAAATCGACTTCAGATTAAAATCTGCTGTTCCCATTTTTTTTGACAGCCAGCTTTTCGCGAGGGATGTGCAGGGGGCTGCTGATGTGCAGCAAGGGCTGGCAGCGGTGGCTGGGGGGGCGCGGGAGAGCAGAGGGGACCTCCCCGGTGCTAATGTGAAGGCTGGAGTCGGCGGGCAGCCTGGCACAAATGTGGGTGCTGTGACCCCTGCTGCCCGCCCAGGCTGTCCCTGGGCTTTGTCCGAGCACTGTGACCCCACCATGGGCTCCCTCGGGCTGGTTGCACCTGCAGAAGGATGGTTAGTGCAGCAGCCAGCTGAGGTTGGGGACGATGCTAGAGTCACGTGTGGAGAGCCACCTCGCAGGTATTTTCCAGGAGTTCATGACTGTCAGTGGAAGCATCCTGCCATGCTGCCTTTTCTTCCCTGGAGTCCCAGATCCTGATCCTGTGCTCTTCAGACCCAGTCCTTTATACTGAGCTGATGAGTATATGGAGGTAAGTGTTTTTGTTTGGTAGCACTTCTATATTCTACTTATCTCTGTTGCTTTTAGCAGTTGCTCTGGCTTGGCTGCCAAGTATAAAGTAATAAGAAATTATGCACTGGAGTCTGAGTGCCTCCCGTAGGAGTATCTCTCCTTGAGAGAAAGGAGTAGATTAAGAGAAATTAGCATCCTAAAATTTTGCCCTTTGGCCACTGAAACCTACTGTTACAGCTTTAAGCAAGTTCAGCCTTCTTCCACCTATTCAGCGCAGAGCAGCAGGAGACCGCAGAAGGGAGCAAGGGAGGTGTAGGCAATTATTAATAATCAGGCTTCTCCTTGCTTGCAGTTTGTTACAGCCCCACTTAAAAGAGCATGCGAAGGGGCATGCCGGGACCCAGTGAACCAGGGGCTGATAGGGAGCGCCTGGGGAAGGAGCGTACAGAGAGGGCAAAGGCAGACTGATGTGTCCTCAGGTAAACCTTCCCATCTTCGGGCAATAGCCAGTTCAAAGGCAGGCCTCAGGTGTGCTGCAGTAGGGATTTAGAGGAGAAGGGGGAAGCAATTTTTCAGATGTTTATGGGAAGTCTTCTCCAGTGTGAGGGACAGCAAGGCAGAAAGCACCAGTACGCGTGCCTGAAAATACGACGGATGAGCTGATGGAGGTAGGAGTTGGCATCTCGCTGGTGAAAGAGATGAGATGTAGGAGCAGAGGAGGTGTAGATTCCCTCTTATCTCAGATACCCCAGGGAGAGGTTTTTGGAAACTGCGTGGCTGTAAGCGTCTTTCCACTCCGGAAAAGAATCAAGTGCTTTGGGGAGTGGGTAGGAGAGAACCAGAAAATCAAACCGCAAGTCCTTCCACCACCACCCAAACCCATCACATCCAGGCCTCCCAGCAAAGGGAAGTGGGCTCCTCCTGTATTTCACTGTGCACGATTAAACGGGTCCCTGTAAGTCTGAAATCAGGATGAGGTGTGAAAGTCATTTAAACAACTGGCACAGGGGGATATCGCGCATGGGGGCTCGGGGAACCACATAGGAGGGCTGAGGCCGTGACGGCAGGTTCGGGCTGGGTGGCTGGGAAGGCGGGGAGAGGTGTTAGCTGGGATGCCCCTGCTGAGGCTCGGCTGGCACCCATTACCGGTGCCACCCAGTCCCGGTGGCACCCATTACCCAGAACAGCCGGGGGGCTGCTCTGACTCAGCTCCGGCTTCTCGGCCACAGCCTCTTTTGTGATCCCCTCTGGCTCCTGGGCTGGGGATTTCAGTCCTGGGACCTGCCCGTCAGTACCATCAGAAACCGTAACGTGGTGTGCTTGGTAAAATGTCTCTCGGCCATCTTCCCACTCAAAGGGAGAAAACACATCAAGGCACAAACAAGCTGTACGTAGAGATCTGCTGTTACCGAGAGGTCTGGAAACAAGGTCCCCCCCCGCACACGGCCCTGCACCAGGCATGGCAGTCGAGACAGGGAGGGCTGGGTCTGTTTGAGGCAAAAGGGCGAAGGCTTTTAAGTCTCCTCTTTGTGTTTCCTCCCTAAGGGCAGCCCCACTTACCATGCTCAGCTCTACCACAGGCTGAGCCGTAGCTGTGTGCCTTTGGGATGAAGGGAAGAGAAGACTACCAGCCGTCGGGACAGTTCAGTGTGGTTGCCCGTAGGCTGCCTGGGCACCGAGCGCGTGCCGCAGAGACCTTGGGTCGCTGCTTTCCTTGCGGTCCCTGTTTCCTGACAGTGTTATTTCAGTTTCCCCAGGGGCTAAAGTCCCTCTGCTTATAAACAGGTCAGCCTTGCGAGGAATGTCAGTACTCAAAATATGCCTTTTGTAACATCGTTCCCAGAATTTTTGTTCCCTTACTTACCCGGCCGAGCAGTTCAGGCCCCAGATAGGTGTCCCTCAGCTCCCAGATCTCAGCATCGCCCCCAGTCCTTTCTTCTTTCCTCTCTGGTGAGCAGCATGTTTGGGTCCCGCTGGCCCGGTGCGACTTGAGGAAACCCCGTGGGCTCAGGCACAGGTTTATGCCTGGGAAGCCGTCAGCCCTGGAGAGGGTTGTGGGGGGCCTTGGGATGCCCACCTCACCCGGGAGAGCTGCTGTGCTCCCTGCCAAGTGCAGGGAGGAGGGGGCGGCCTCGCAGTCGTGGGGCTCCTGTCACACGCCGAAGCTAAAATGCCTGGAAGGACAACTAGCTGTAGCTTTTCTTCATCCTTTTCTTTTTTTTTTTTCCTTTGCCACACTTCAAATAATTTGATAATGAATATTTAAGGCTGTTTTGTTGTCTTCAGTTCACCTCATCTGACCTCACGATCTTCAGGATAATAGCAGATGATGGTGAGGATGATAATATTCTGCTGTTTTACAGTGCCACTTTCCGAGGCTCCACGAGCCCTTTAGCAACGGTTGCTTTTTAAGACCTGCAAGACATCTAAAGTAGGTTAATTTATTACTCCTGCTCTGTGTACAGTGAGAAGTTGTGACTTGTTCAAGTGAGCTGGAAGGAGAGGCAGGACCCGTGGCCTTGAACCATGGGGCAGGCTTCCTCCCCGGGGCAGGAAAGGGACTCTGCGCGCTCTCGGCATGTAGCCTGGCTCGTATAGCTCCGTGTCCTGAGAAAGGGCTCTGCCTGGAGCAGTCAAAACGAGGGCACGCAGGAGGTTTAGGCTAAATGGAGAGGAGGGAAAGTCCCCAAGGAGCTGAACAAAAAAGCTACATCTGTAGTGGTAGATAACAAGCTCCCAGGCTTTATCATCTGAAGATTTGTATCGACTGCTGTGAACAGGAGGGTGATGGAGCAGTATATGGATTAGAGATGAGGATGGTAGGAGGCTGGATGAGCTACCAGGGCTCCCATGTCGGGGGGAAAAATCCTCCATTCCTAAAATAAATGAGGTCTTCCAGTTGCCCCTCCAGTGCAGCCAGCTCTTGTTGTCTCTGGGGCTACAAACCCTCGACGGCGAGAGCCCCATCCCTGCGTGGGGCGAGAGGCGGGGGCCGCACGGCCGGGCAGGAGAGGA
>NW_010512878.1:23529-31957 GCF_000687285.1 Phaethon lepturus
CACGCTGGAGGCAAGAGGTGCTACGGACGGGAAGAGAAGTGCAGCGAAACGGTTGCCATGACAGGGCATGGAGCGGTCTCTTTCCGCCCCAGCCGCATGGCGATGACGCCTGTGCCGCGGCGTCGGAGGCTGCTGCCTACCAGCCCGCTGGTGGGGATGGGGGGGCCGCCCGCCGGGGGGCGCTCCGGGGGGCTGTATACTTGTTTTTCTTCTCTGTGACATTACATAATGTGAGGTAGAAAATGTTTGTACAGTAGCTGTATCGGTCCTTGGGGCGAGGGGGGAAAGGAAGGAGGCGGCGGATAATTTGCGGCTCTTTATTAGACCAATAAATCATTTATAATGCACTAGCTTTCAGGCCGGTCCCTTATTGCTCATGTCAGCCACAGTATGCTACATGGCGACTGAAGCTAGCAGGGGACACACTGGCTCCCCTAAATCAGAGGGGCAGAGCCAAGCTGCATGGGGCGGGCGAGGTGCCGGTGCTGGAGGCAGGACCAGGGCTCACCGTGTTGGGGCACAGGGGAGAAGACAGCTTGTCCTTCACAGGTCCTGGGGCCAAATCCAGCTGGTGAGAGGCACTTGGCCTTGCATGAAACGTGTTGTGGCAGTCCTGGTCCCCCCGGGGTGAAGGCAAAACATCAGGAGCTAGTGATGACTGAGGGACCAAGTAGTGGCCATGGGCACCTGAGGGCAGGTGGCATTGGGCACATCTCCTTAGCCTCCCCACATCACCTGCAAGCAGAGATGGCCGGCATCGTATAGGGGTAATATACCCTAATGCCCCTGAGCCTTGACTGGTAGGGAGCAGAGGGCAAGGCAGGTTTTCCTGGTGGCACTCCATGACAGAAGTAATGTGGGCATCCTACGCCCGTCATCTTTGTACTTTGGGGTGTTGATGGAGCTTGGTCCCTGAGGCCTCTCAGGCAAAAATCTCTCAGATTTCTTGGGTGCTCTGGGTGCCAGTGAGGATGCTGAGGAGGAATGTCACCCAGCTGGGAAGGACTGTGCGCTCGCCTAGTCACAAGTGCGTAGGTTTTTGGTGGGTTTGGTGGGTTTTCTTTGTGGGTTTTTTTGTGGAAGTTCCTCGTTTGCCACATTTCACAGTTGTGTCTCGTTCAACTTGGAATCATCAAGTTCTGCAAAACGATGCCTTTCAATAGCCTACCTGCATTCCCAAGTGCCTCAGAAGGCATCAATTGGCCTAACGTTTTGAGAAACGATACCCCTATTGATTTCCCTCCTCCTCCTCCTCCTCCTCTTTCTCCTCCCCCAGCAAAGAAACCACTTTTGGGAGCTTATCTCTGGAACTAGGCAAACACAAGAGAGGAGAGAGATAAACTCTCCCTCCAGGTGAGTTCACACCAGGGTGGGCTCCCAGGGCATCTGCACGAACATGCTTCCCTGTTAAGCAACCAAATGCTTTTGAAAGGGGGTCCCCGGAATTGGCCGAGCACGTACTCCTGCAAGTGTGCTGGGATTTGAAGCCCCTCCCCATAAAGGCTGAGCAGCTTCAGAGGAACCTAATGGGGAGAGGTAAATGTGAAAATCCTAACAAATACCATTCCCAGTTACGAAATACATGTTTGGGGTGGGAGGGAATTGCATGGCACGCCTGTTTCTGTGAGGTCTGATTTAGTGGTAAGCTCTTGAATATGTTCTGTGCGTCCTTGTGGACTGTCTGATGGAAGCAGCGGCTAAAAGCAAATCGTAGGGTGAGAGGATGAGTCTTGCTGGTGAGAATTAGCAGTGTCAGGAGAGAAATATCACACACCTAACCGACTGAATTATGCATCATGCTGCAAAATCCCCAATGTCGATACGCAAATGCTATTCCCATTGTTTTGCCTGTGATGATTGGCAGCAAAAGAATTCAAATCGCATCCACACAGCAATTGTCCTGCTGTAACTAACTCTCTCCTATCCAGGCGGGTACGCTTGTACGGGCAAAATCTATGCAGTATACTCTTTAGGAAGAGGCTAAAAAAGGGTGCTGAAAACACTTTCATATGTTCAACAATACAAAATGTTGTCAGGTTAGCGTGTATTCACTGCGGCACCTTCTCCTTTTTCTCATAGGCACTATAGGCTAGATGTTACCCCAGGCCTGGGGAGGAGTAGGCAAAGAAGTCCATACCCAGTCCATGAAAGTGATTTGAGGCACACACCTCCATGGAAGGACTTTTCTCTCTCCAAACAAGGTAGGAGGATGGGAAACAGAGCCCAACAAAATGTCATCCCCAGTACAAAGGAGCAGTGGGGTCAGCAGCGTACCATCCCCGCGTGGCAGGACCAAGAGGATTGTGAAATTATGTGTAATAAATGGTAAGAAAATTATTATTTTAATGAACACAAGATTGTTAAAATTCCCTGCTATTAGATCTTGCTAGTGTGTTTGCAGAAAAGCAGATAACAAAAAGCTAGCAAACAGAACCTGCTTTTATTTGCTGCTTCAGTTGCCTTTGCCCTGCTACCAGAAGACATAAATCAGTCACTAATCGCATTCCCAGTTTGAGGTGCTGTGAGCATTCATACGTTTAATCTGTCCTGGGTGATTTTAGGAAGAATTGCACTGAAGTGAGGATGCGAGTTGCACAGAATTGTCTTGCCCCTGTTAATACCTTAGTTACCTTTCACAGAATAAGGCTGTGTGAAAATCTGATTTTTTTTTTTCTGTTTAGTGACCAAATTAAAAATTTGGACTGAAGAAAAGTGGATATCTGAGGTTTAAAATAACATTTTGCTTGCATTCTTTGGCTGTCTCTCTCTCTCTTTCAGAACAGAACTTCAGCTTGAAACAACACCATTTCAAGATGTTTGGGAAACAACTAAACAAATCAGAAAATGTTTTGCAAGTGAACTGCTGAATTAGAATAGGTACTGCAAAATGGCATTTTATTTTTTCCCCCCTTCCCACAAGTGGAATAACCTATCTGCCTAAGAAATGTAGCACATCCCAGGTTATGAGCTCCTTAAAGGATTGTGTTATGGAAAACACAACATGGATTTGGTTGGAGCGAGAGCGAGACCTCAGCCCCCTGTGCCACCACTGCTGCAGCACCTGAGCTCGAGGGACGCCGGAGCTCGGCGGGGAGCTGGGAGACAAGGCAGCAGCCTTTCCCTTTGGGGATGGTGGGTCTGCCTGCTGTCATCCCCGTGGGGCTGGTGGGACCCCTCCACCGCTCCGGGCCTGCCTCGGCATCAGCCCTGCTCCCCGTGGGGGAATGGCTGCCGGGAGGAGGCACGAGTTGGCACGAGCTGTCGAGAGTGCAGACAAGGTGGGAGAGGGGGGAAGGCGAGGGAAAGGGGGGCTGTAGGTCTGAAGATGAAACTAAATGAAAAGGACAGGGAGAGTGGAAAAGATGCCTTCTTGTACCCATCCCGAGGTGCTGGGGGAGCCGAGCTAACGGAGGGCAGGAGAAGGCGCCCGCCATCCAGCGGAGTTTGGCTACCATGAGCACTGTCACACAGACAACTTAAAACGAGCCTTCTGTTGGGAAGAAAGAGTTAAAACAGTTTTGAGCCTTGCAAGACTCCCAAACTCAAACCATAGCAGTTGAAGACCAGCAGCTGAGGATTATAAAGATAAGAGGAAAAGAAACACGCACAAAGGAGCTGGTGGAAGATCAGACCACAGAGCAATAACAACAACTCCTCCCAGGGCGAAAAAGTGGGAGATGATCCCCAGGCCAAGGAGCATGGAGATGGCCCAATGCCTTTGCTGAGACAGAGAGCATCACCCTTTCCACCCCAAAGCTGTCAGCGTTAGCTGTTGGGCCAACGCCGGAGCTGGGATAAGCCCCTTTGCGGCTGGCCCGGCAGGGGTTGGCGGCGGGGCGTGAATTCCCAGCTCATTTTTCCGTCCTTGAGCTGGACCCTATCTTCACCTTTTGCAAAGTAGTTTTTGACTCTGTAGGCAATCTGATCTCACTGTAAGGATTTGTGCAAGGAGCCCTGTGGCTTAAGTAGGGCTGCAAAGTGACCAGCTGCGTTTATCCAGTCTATTTCAGGATCTGATTTCTGCTGTTAAAAGCTAAGGGCTTGCATGGACTTTCGCATGTCAGGCTTCTCTCAGGACCTGGACTGACTTTCCTGCACCTTTCAGACACGGCGTTAAAGACTCCGTTGTGGGAAGCTTGGAAGATGGCTCCGAGCAGAGGCAAACCTGCAGGACTAACCTGGCCATCTCCCACGGCCACAGTGAGGCGGGATCGCTTCCCCTTTCCCCAGAATCAGACAGATTTGTGACTTTTACAGCACCTGGCAAGTAAAGGAAAGCCAGAGCCAGGCCGGTGCTCACAGGCAAAGGAAGAAACAACCAGAGCTGAGTTTTAGGCAGTTGAAGGATGGAGAAGGGATGAGTGGAATCAGCTGCCTGCTGCTGCAGGCTGGTGTGCTCACACATCCTATTCCCTCTCCAAACTGTGGGGTGCTTGGCTCCCTTGTTTTCTCACCAGCAGAGACAAGCCCAAAGGGAGTGGGGCTTGCTGGGATGCAAAATGTGGGTTGCGCTGGTGGACCTGTCCTGCTGACCACGGAGACGTGTGAGATCTTCTGAGTCTGGGCCAGGAAGAGGGCAGGCATCCCTGCCTCATCCACCAGCAACGGGGTTGGATCTGTGCTCTAGCCCTGAAGCCTCCAAGGTCTGGAGCTTTCAAGCAAGCTTAGGGTAGCCAGCATTTGCCCGTCTGTTGCCTACTAGGTGCAGATAGAATATGTCACAATCATGGGGCAATCCCCTGGATTTCTGACTCCATCGCTTCTTGTTAGGAACAGTTTTTTGCTGTAGTGACAGTCACACTACATCCAGAAGCGGTGAGTCAGGGGCATGGTGAATGCTGGAAGGGGCAATGTGGATGCGTTTTGGAAGAGCTGGAAAGGCCAGAACTGTGGATGTAGCTGGGATGCTTTGATCCAGGTGCTTAGTGGAATGGCCCTCGGGGCCATCACACAAAACAGCACAGAGCACGGATGCATATCGAGAGCCTTTTCCAGCAATCCCTTTGTGGAAAGGCTAAAACCATAAAATACTTCCCTGTGACTGTGATCTTGCAGCAAGGATTTGCTCTACACCACTTCTCTTTTGCAATGTGCTTTTTTTGTCTTCACAAAAGGCTTCCTTGGCAAAAGGGAGCTGCCAGCTGGCCAGATCTGGCCAAGGGGCTAACGGAAGTATTCAGCTCTACGCAGTTTGCACCAGCAAAATTATCTATTCAAAGAAAAGTCATAGTTTTGACTCTGGTTTTTACATCAGGGTTTGTTACTCTAGGATCACTGCCAACATATATTTTTTTTTTTTTAGCTAAAATGAAAAAAAATAATCCTAGTGTGTTCAAGGCATACACTTTGAAAGCATCAGTCGTCCTGGCTGGTTCCACTGCTGATTCCCCTCTCTTCACTCTTTTTGGTCCAAGCAGTCACCGCCTTCTGAGTGTCACTTTCCTCCTTTCATCCCAGGAGTGGAGAAACAGTGACTTGCCCATTTCATTGAATTCTTACTGTTAAACGATGAAAGCATTTTAATTCCTGATGGCTTTAATAACATCCCTGCCTCCTTTCCGCTTTCCTTTTTTTAAACCACCTCTAAACCTTGGGGATGGAACTGACTGACAGGATTCCTTTAATTATCCTCGCTCCCAATGCTCATCTCTTCCACGGTGCCTTCAAGGGACACCACTATGAAAGGTGCTATACACACAAGCAGTACGTCCAAATTGAAGGAGAAAACAAAAACAACATGTCAAAAAACCCACCCGTAAAGAAACAGATAACAAATACAACCAAGCGCATTTCCTACGCCCCATTAGTCAGTACTGCTCAGATACCATGGTGATGAGCCTCCTATAAATATTTCCACACCAGCAAAACTGTCTTAAAGGCACCACACGGCAGCTCACGTGCACCTGGGCAGGGCGCTTCTCCAGAGGCACCTCTTGTCCTGCCTGGGCTGCGTGGCTGGCACCCGAGCCACGCGCCGAAGGAGGAAGCCAGCACCATCTGCTTTTCTTTTGCCCGTCGCAAGCACCGGGATCAGGACAGCCCTGGCATTGCGCCTGTAATTCTGCCGCTTGACCCCAGCGCATTGCTGGGCACAAAGGTGGTCTATGCTTTACCATAGACCGGGCGAATGCTGCGTCCTTTAGCTGCACCATCCTCAGCATCACCCAACCTGAGCCTTCACACAGCATGACCACAGGCAGCAGCTTGAATATATGGCTTGTATGGAGCCAGACATATGCTTGTTTATCCTCCCAGAGGCAAATGTTTGTGGAGCAGAACAGCACCTGATCAGGTCACAAGGCATTCGGGAGCTCCTCTTCACAGATCCTCCTGAACAAAAAGGAACCAAGCGAGAGGGATGGGAAAGAAACACACGTTCAGATGTTTAGGTTGCAGCAGCCAACTTCTGCCCACGCTGCAGGAGAGCTTTGAGTTTCTTGCCCTTGATGTAACCACCACCAGAAGTTTGTTTTCACAAACTCTTCTTGTCTTAAAAGCTACAACTCACACCTCAGTACCTCATCTGAGAAGAAACACGTAACCCTGTTATTAAGCTGTGGGCAGCATCACCTGGAGGATGATCCTTCACACACCTGCTGCTGTTCAGAAATAGACAGGAAACTTCATACTGCAAAATAACTTTCCAAGGACAGCGGCTCCAGTGGAATATGGGGCATAAAACCAGAGAGAAACGATCCCATGGGAAAAAAGCTGACCTCACCTTGATGCTGAGGGCCCAATGCGTGGTCGCACTGAGTGCCCATATAAAGGAGCTAGAAACCACTCAGAGCTGCTACCTTACAAATGTTCCCAGTAGAAAGGCTAGGGATAGGAAGAAAATAATGGTATTACTTGCCTATTACTTAGTGCACCCCTTGCAGCAAGAATTGAAGAGGAGTGGGAGCATGAGTTGATTGGTCTCTACCCTCCCACGACAGCTGTTGCTCGTCACAAGACAAGGCAGAGAAGGGCAATGCAAAGGGTGTGTATATATGCCCTGGTGCCTATGGTGAGTATGTTTCTCAACAAACTCTTGAAGTTCAGGTTTAAACTCTTCTGGGGAAAGCATGGCAGTAGCTGGTCAGACTGGCTATAGGATGGGTGGAGAGGAGACCTTCAACCCTAATCAAGGAACTGCTGCTCACTTGCTCCATTGCTCCAGGCAAGTCTTCTCCCTCTGTTCCTGTCTCCTCCACCACGTCCTGCATTCTTTCTGGCTTTCTAGCCTGGTGTTCCTGAGCGTGTCCTGGGTGTATTTTGTTTTCCTTAATTACTTTTTAAGTGATACCTTGAGGTCCTCAATAAATGGTGGCCGTCTGGGTGCGCAAACGGGAAGGAAACATAGTGCTACCCGCCAGGTGCTGGGGTGTGTTGATAAGTTATTTGTCTGCCCAGTTTACAGGGAGGCTAATCAGCTCTCAGTGGAGTTTCTTTTTGATCCTTTGGCTGATCTCAAGGGAAGCACAGCAGTAACTGACAAAATATGTATATTTTGGCTTTCAAAAACTATTACACTTTTCAACTGTCACCCAGACCTCGAGCTTCTTGGTTGCCAGGGAAACATTGTGGGAGATAACCTGATCGCAGCTGCGAACTGCATCCCTTCCTCTCCTGGCGCTAAGCCTGCGCTTCCAGAAATGCGCGCTCTTGGCTTGGGGTATTTCATCTTTAGAAAGCAGGGACTTGGAAAATAAGGTTATATACAGCCCAGAAGATATTTCGTTCTGAAATGAAACTATCTGGGAGGTCTTGCTCTTTGCGTTCAAAGCACGTGCAAGGCAGGGGCTCAGCAGCAGAGGGTTTTGTTATGCCCCGATAATATCGCTGGCTGCGGGAGCGACCACGACCCTGTGCAGATAATGTGGGATGGAGTCAATGGCGGTTTTGTACTGTGTCAGCTCTGGGTTTGTAACGCTCAGGCTCTCTGGAGCCAGCAGCCCTGAGCATCGCGAGCTTGAGTCCGTGCCGTACACTCCAGATAAGACAGATGGAGCCTCCTCTCCGAGACCCACCATAACTAGGGGTGCCCTGAGTTGTCCCAGAGGGCTGCGAGGGATCACATGCCTCTTCTCGCAGTGGGAGCGCCTCGTGCTGCTGTTCTCACCAGAAACATTTCCTATTCTCCCCTTCTTGCACTCTGATGTCAGGCGGAGGTGGGGTGGTGGAAATCTCACTTCGATTTCCTCTCTGTGCCCGCCAGGGCCAAGCCAGTGGGGAAGACAAAAGCTGACGCTGCATCGTGGGCGATAACAGCACCAAGCACCCCTGCCTCTTTCTCCAGCCCTGAGAGAGGCACAGCCCTCCTGGACGCAGCTGGTGGTGAGTTTTCGGTTGGGGTTGGAGCAAGGAGAGACCGGACAGCCCTGGGTCTGGGCAGCCGATGGCTGCAGCCATCTAATTGCAGCCGCTCCGGTGGGGGGGGAGGGGG
>NW_010512878.1:31988-34706 GCF_000687285.1 Phaethon lepturus
GCCATCTAATGGCAGCAGCTCTGGTGAGGGAGAAGGGGGACAAGTGGGGGGCCCTGGGGAGGCCGGGTGTGTGTCTTCCCCTGCTGGCATGGCAGAATGGCACTTTGAAGATGTGAGATGCAGCTCTTTTTTCCTCGTGCTCAAAGAACAGGTTGACAAGCTGCTGTCAGGGAAGTGCTGTCTAACTCCCATTCCCCCAATAATTTCCCTACTAAAACTGCAGTGCGGTGGAATCAAATGGTGACAGAAACCGAGGGGGAATAGATGTGTTTTCCATTTTCTTGCTTGCTTTTTTTTTTTTTTTTCCAAGTGTGCGTCTGTACTGGGAGCCATGTGCACACAGGTAAATCTCGCCAGTTCAAAGAAATGTTTTTAGCGTTCAAATTCAACCTTTAGTGCTTCCCCCTCTGCTTAAGAAACAACAAAGCCTTGAAGATGCTCCCAGCTTGCATAGTATTAAAAAGACATCTTGGCTGAAGTGGAAAATAGCATCTCATGTTTTCCTTTGGGTTACACGTGCAGAAAGCCCTTTTGCTACTCTTTTAGGTGGTGCCATGAAAAGTCCTCTCTGCTGAAGAAAGGTAAGAAGGATGTGAGTGGAGGGGGGGGAAGCAGGAGGGAGAAGGCGGCTAGGATTGTAAAACTACCTCATAGGCAGAGAGCTCATGTCCTGAATCATGCCAAAATAACTGGGAACAAACCTGGGAGGGGGACTGGCAGCGTTGGAGAGCTGCTGTGCACTTGGGTGTGAGAGCAAAGCCTGGCCCTCGATGGACACATTGCCACTGACACCTCCTGGGAAGCTGCTTGCCCCAGTCACTTTGCTTAGGTGATTGACTGAGGTTCATTGATGCTTCCTCTCCTCATCTCAGTAACAGGAGAGGATTTCCTGAGTGCACAGGGAAGGGGCAAGAAGGGTGCAGCTTCTCATCAGCTCTGTGCCATGTGGCTGGTGCCTCTCCTCATCACCCGACGCCGGAGCAGACGTGTGGTTGCGTGGCTCATCCCTTCATGCAGTACTTGCACTGGCTTGGCCTCTCTAAGGAAAGTTTCCATGGTTTGATTTTGTTTGAAACTTCTACTCTAAAAGCCCGTGTTTGCCATCTTAACTCCTGCCAGGCTTCAATGAGGGTCCCAATAAGAGTTTTGAGAAGGGGCTTTCCCCACTTCTCAGTCCTTAGCCTAAGCTCAGCAGAGCCGAGGAGGAGCTACTCCCCATCCCTGAGAGCTGTAGCCATGACAGGCTGGCCAGCCCTTCGTTAATATTCACAGCGGAGCGTTCTGCTGGTAGGATGGATGTAAATGGCTTTAAGGCAAATCCTTGGGGTTTCATTTTGCTTTCCAAAATGTAACAGCTGCTGAGGCTATGTTTGCTCAAGAGCAGGAAACCCTGCAAGGGTTTGTCCATGAGTTCTGGCTTGGGTCATCAGGATTAATCTAAGCAATTGCCTCACGCTTTACTTCAAAAAAGGGCTTAGGTCTGTTTTGCTCAGAGATTAATCTGGCCCCCAAATTTGTGTATCTACAGGTCTGGTATTCCTTTGTATTTCCTAATCTCAAAAAAAAAACCCCAAACTGATGTCCTTTGGTAGAAGGTCATGTGGCTTTCTACATAGCAAAAATAAAGCAGAGGGACCTAAAATACATGAAACAATTTTATTATTTTTTTTAAATAAGCTACAACAAATTCCCTATCACTCATTTAGCACCACTGCCTTAGCGCAGTGGAAGATTTGATTGCATAAATGCCAGCTGTAACTCTTATTTTTGGTAACAAGACATTACTAAAGACAGATTAATTCAGTGCCACGCTCCAGTGAGACCAGTGTCCTTGTGTCTGGGTCTGGCTTGGGAACCCTCTGCTACCTAGTTTTTGTTACCAGCCACGTACGCGGGGAGTCTAGTAGCGGTTCAAAACACACACCCGTGCTGCAGCAAGAAGTCGTGAAGGGTGTGTGCATATAGGTTAATTGTCAAGGGACACCGACTTCAAGCAGAGTCAGACTGTTTTCAAATGTAATCGTGACATCTAAGAGGATGATCTTTGAGAGATCAGAGAGAGGAAATTATTCTCTTGCCTTGCATATCTGAGCGCAGTTTGGCTACAGTCAAATTAGCTGTTTCAGCCTACACTGTCAGTTTGCTCTTATCTCTTCCCTCTTGTTGTATTATTAATAATAAAAAAAAAAAGTTAAAGGCGGCAGTAAAGACCTACCTGCGTGGGGCAGGGCTGGAGCCACCCGTTGCCTGCAAGTAACCGCGGAGGGTGACCAGCGTTTGCGTGTCCCTCGGGGGGACGTGTCGGCCCCGGGGGTGGCAAGAAGCTCTTTGCCGCGCTGCCTGCAGGCTTCTGAAAGGCACGGCTGCTGGGTTTGAGCGAACTCGTGTGCTTCGTCCTCCCTGCCTGCCTTCCCTCCCTCTCTCCCCTTGCACGGCTGCTTTTAGTAATGAAGCTGGCAGCGTTAGAAAGTCACTAGAAGTAACCCAGCTGCCTCCGTCGGTTCACGGGGAGAAGGACTTTGTCGCTGCTCTCAGTCGGTCCATTAATTGCACATAATAAGGCATTTAGTGACAGAAGGATGGTTGATGAGCCTTAGCTGAAGTAACAAGGGCCTGCCGAGAGCTGTGCTTCCTTTGCCGGGGAGGAGCCTGGAGGGTCCCGGGGCCGAAGCGTGGCGGCCGAGTCAAGTGCGGGGTCAAGAGCAGTGGGAACCTGCA
>NW_010512879.1:0-316 GCF_000687285.1 Phaethon lepturus
TGGAAAAGGGTTAAAGAAATGGGGTTGTCTTGATTGACAGGTGTAGCTTACTTTTCTTTCTTTATTTAGCTAGGGATCGGTTTTTAGTAAACGCAGAAATCGACCCGGGCCTCTTTCCAGGCTCTCAGTCCATTAAACTTGCGCTCTTCAATCAGGGCTCGTGACTGGCTTTTAACGCGGGGGGGAATCGACCGGGAGCGGAGGGCGGGGGGGCTTACTGAAACCTCGGGTGCCTTTGCCTGCGGGCAACGTAAGGAAAGGAATCGCTGGCTGGGAGCAGCTTAATGGAAATGCTGCCTCGCCAAGCACGCGGCTC
>NW_010512880.1:0-19365 GCF_000687285.1 Phaethon lepturus
GGAGAGGCCGGCTGACACCACGGCGAAAGCTTTTCACGCGGATGAAAGGGATTGCAGCTCAAGTGTTCGCACGGGGCTCCGTTTTCGGTCGGCTTCGGGGTGATTGCTGGCTGGGGGAGGCCGGAGAGGTAACTCGTGTTTTAGCTCGGGCTGACCTCAGCACCGCCGCGGCTGGGAGCTGTATACAATTATACAACTTGGTTTTCATTTCCAACAGCAAAACCTGAATGGATTCAAAGCACTCAGGGGGGAAAAAACCCACAGGAATTTAGTAGCACTGAGGTTTATCTTCTTCTAGATGCTTTGAGGAGTTCCGGATGGAGATGCGAGCACCCTGAGCGCCACGCGAGACACGTGCAAGGGCAGTGTGGGACGTGGCTTCGGGAGGTAGGCAAGGCAGCGGTTGTCCACACCTCACCTTAAAAACAGGGCTCAGCGTGATGCCGAACCAAAGGTGCCCACCGGTCATGGTGCTTGCCACCCCATCTTTCATTGCAGCTGCTGCTGTGACGAAAAACACACCACCAACAACAACAAAATAACCCTCTGAAAGAGCGTGGTCCCTTCTGCAAGGAGATGATCGCTTCTTTCTGAAGAAGATTACTGAAATGAATGCTGCTTTGTTGCCTTGTATTTCTGAATAGCCACTTCCACATAGAGAATGAATCCCTTCCCTGACACAATGCGGGCAGATTCGGAGCACATTCTGTAAGAGGATATTTTTTTTCCTAGTGGGTTTTGGATCGTAGCATTGGAGTTTTTACATTCAGAACAGTTTTAAGGGAACTGAAGAAGTTTCAGAGGTGTGGCTCCATTCCCAAGCCAAGAGATGCTGATCCAGAAATTTTACAACACTATACTTTCTCTCAAGATAACCAAAATGCCATGAATTATGTATCCAACCTTGAAATGTTGTTAAAAATATAATAGAAAGTCACATATTGTGCATATTTAAGCTTTTCTCAATACTCATACTTCATAGTTTTGAGCCAGATTTCTTCTCCTCTGTGACATTTGTCCACACCGAGAACTGAGTCCAAAATACGCTTAAAGGAAATTGAAAGTTGTTTGGAATTTTTCTGATTTAAAGCACTTACTTTCTGTGCAAGTTGCCAAAAATCTGAACAGTTTAAAAACACTGGGTACCTCATTTTCAGTTTTCCTCAGCAGTCATTCCATTTATTTCTTTGGAGCTTTAATATTCTTACGGGTTTTATTTGATTTTCACATCACGCATTTCAAGAGCATTTTTGTGGAGTGCCTTTAATAGATATTGTTTTAATTCCCAGCATACAGATCTTCATAGTTATTTATTGTTAATGTTTCCTCTTGGACAAAGCCCAAGAAACTGAAGAACTTGGCTCCAGAACATGGCAGACACATAGAGGGAATGCTCTGACAAGTGAATTTGGGATTTAATTGGCTTGTACCACTAGATGTTGGGTTTGAAATGTATTGACAGCAAAGGACTGAAAGAGAAACCTTGAACAGTAGAAGCATTATTATGCTGATAAAATGGAGAGCAAAACGGGTAACAACCATTGCTTTTCCTGGTTGTTATCAGCCATCCAGCCTCCCTCAAACCAGCAGAGAAACTGTTCTTCGGTAAATCTTCAGCTGATGTAAAGCAACTTTTTCTCAAGTCAGGGCAGGTATGCCATTTTATACCATCCGTGCATGCTAACTACCAACTTTTCAGAGGAAAAGCAACTAGTAAAGTAGATATTAGGAATTAATCTGGCAACAAAAGAGAGTGTCCAAACCATAATGACTAATTTGAAAAAGAAGTATGAAGCAGCTTCACTTCAACCCACACGGCCAGCAGATACAGGATTTCATGTACAGGCAGGACAGAGGATAATCTCTTCCTGTTCCCTGAACTCCATCATTCCTGGAAAGATAAAAGCAAAACAAATAACAAAAAACAAAAGCTCTGACATTTTAGGGGAAATACTAGAAAATCTATGCTTAGAGCAAGGATGTCCACATTCTTCCACCTTCCCTTTAAAAAGCTTTTGTTATCAATAATAAAGATAATTCAAACATGGTTAGATCACATTTTACATTGAGAAGAGCTAACTGTGGTGAAGGAGGAGACATGAAAAAATCTATTCTGATTTTATAAATCATGGAAAAAAGAGACCTTGTATCACACTGAAAAAGACTTCATTCACACAGGTATTGAAATCCCAACCTTTCCTGCTCTGAACTGTATTACTCGGAAGGATGGAGGGAGCAGGAGAGGGGCAGAAGATGAGGGGAGCAGATTGCCTTATGTAATCAATTTATGCACTGTAGATTAAATTAAAATACATACTTTTATGACACTAAGTGCTAATTCTTCAGGTCTTAATTGATACGGGGTGGATTTGCTTGATTAAAGACAGCAAAACCCAAACCAACAGAGACTTCTGCTTAAAAGGAGCATACGTGTTATGGTCTGGAAAGGAACCCGAGAACTGGGAAATTAAATATACTACTATATCTCTTAGAGCAGATAACCTTATTCCTACTTGGAATGTATTTCATTATCATCAAATTGTTTTCTCTGAAACTCTTAAGTTTCAGAAACCTTTTAGAGTGAAACAATACCTACTTGAAAGAGCCTTAGTGCAACACGTGTTCTGGTGCAATGGAAGGAAACGCTACAAACCTCTCTGAGATTTAGCAAATGAGTTATTTATTCTCCCCCTTCTAAGTGAAATTGATGTGCAGCATTTCTGAGAAAGACATTTCGCGTCACCTGGATTCGTACAGGTATACACAGCAGATTTTCTTTGTCAGAGATGAGGTAGCTTAAAAAGCAGCTTTTATTTCTGCTATGGGGAGTGTTTACCGGTCTGCTGTGAAAGAGCATGTTAATTCGCTTACAGA
Source organism: Phaethon lepturus (assembly GCF_000687285.1). Classification (NCBI taxonomy): domain Eukaryota; kingdom Metazoa; phylum Chordata; class Aves; order Phaethontiformes; family Phaethontidae; genus Phaethon; species Phaethon lepturus. The sequence continues at coordinate 2,875 of NW_010512880.1, forward strand.
TGTTGCTGGAAGCATCCAGACTACCTGCTAGTGCTGTTTATTATCGTTTTATTGTTTTCTTAGCCTTTCTCCTGGGGGTCCATATAAGCCATACAGCATGTAGCTATTCAGAAACATCCTGGCTATACATGCAATTCAGTCGTGAGCACACAACAAACCAGCTCAGTAGATTTGGAGACTTTTTGTTTTGTGGCTAGCGAGGCGAGTGGGGAGGGGACTGGCTCGCGGTGCTGCTTCGTCATGCTGGCCTCGGCCAGTGCAGCGGACGGAGCAGTCCTTAATCCTAGTGTTGGTCTGGGTGTCAGTGGGGAACGCAGAACTCCTGTTATGCTTAGACTTCAGAATTATATTAGAGAGGAACATAAAAATTTTTTCATCCGTCTGAAATTTCATGTCCATAACTCTATACGTCCATGCAATAAACGAAAATCTGTTCGTGCAAAGACTTTCCCATTGGCTTTAATATGTGTGCAATTTTCGCAGAAATCTGGGTCCATAAAATCACATTCTGTTTCACTAATTACCTGCACAGTATATCACAAATAAGATCCTGACACTCCCGAGGGACAAAATTCCTTGCACCCAGTACAGGTGCAAGTGCCTGGGGATGGTGCAAGGCTCCGTCTGCGTCCCACACGGAAAAGCCCGGTTTCTCAGCGCTGGGAAGGGGCTGGGTGTGCCGTTCGCTGCTCTGTTGAGTCAACGAGCAGCAGTGCTGGTCCAGGCTTCAGCCTTTTCAATGAAGACCCTTTCTCCTGAAATGGGAATAAATTTATTTCAAGCAGAATCCTAAACAGTCTTTGGATTATAAAGTCATGTCATGCCAGGGATGGATTTGAATCAGTAACCTACCTAGAAGAAGGTTTTATATCATGTGCTATTTTCCTTAGCAAATAAGTCACCTACAGACCAAACATTGGTCCTTGGATTTAAAAATACTTCACTGCATATTCATAATCTGTTTTTTGTATATTTATGCCTCTAATATTTGTAAATTCTTATTATGCATCCCTCTCCTACTCTTAATCATCACCTACCAAAGATAACTAGCTATCTTTCCCCTTGTAAATTAATTCACTCCATGCCCCTAATTATTTTTGTAGGTCTCATTTCTCCTGTAAGACAGAATCTTATGATTAAGGAACTGCCTTAAATGAATTCATTCTTTCCTGAATTATATCTGTACCAAAATCCTTCTGAGAGGTTTTCTTTTTACTTCAGGTGCTGATCTACTCTATATGCAGTTTCAGATTCTATAGACGTTTTTATTCTCAATTTCATAGCTAATTTGCCTTTTGCCATTCCTGATGGTTCTGGTTAGTTACCACTTCTTCCTACTTTTTCTGCTCTTCAGAATATCTGTATTATGGATCATTTTTCATTAGCAACATTTTTTTTCCAAGTTGAATATGCGTCACAATCAGGGAAATATGTCTTTGTACAGTTTACAGATTTTTTGTATATCCGTGTCAGACAGAAAACCCTTCATCTGGAAGGAGGAAATCGTTTGCCTTCTCTGCTGTCTTTTGCATCTCAGTGAGTTAAAACTTACACAAGTGACAAGAATCATTCTTGTACCCGGCTCAACTTTGGGGCCTTCTTATAGCTGAAGTTTTGGAAAGGGTTTGCTTGTGCTTCTGGGGAGTCAGGACAAGTCCCAGGTCTCCTATAAGAGAGCACACTCCCTGCAAATATGACATTTGATTCACTGGATACATGACATATATGGCAAATATGACTCACCAGAAATATGACATTCCCATGGCAAAACAGACTTTGTAACTCAGGACTTTTCAGAAAGCTGGTTGTTGCTTTCTGGCAGTCTTTGGGTGACTGCATATACTAGAATATAGGAAACAAGTGGTTGTAGAATCCTATCGTTAACCAAAACACTTAAGTACTTAATCTCTCTTCAAAGCATTTTTTTCTGGGCATACTGCAAATCACTAGAGTATTCTGATTATTTGAAAAGCTGAAGTAAGAAATAAAAATCCCATGTTTCTTTGTGGAAATGAGGAAGCAGTGTATTGCGGTTAGTTCTGCTGACCTACAAGGCAAATGCACAAAGGTATCGGCTACTTGAAGTAAGTTTAAAAACCAAAGGATCTACTGGGGAGCTGACACAACTTTTGGTGTATGTTTACCGTCCTCTGAAGGTTCTCACTGTGATCATTCTTGAGCTAACACAGTCACGGCCCTTCACACGCATGTGTTCTCACGCACAGCCCACGTGTGCGGGTGCCGAACAAGGAACCCGAGAGAGTCGTGAAAAAAAGTTCACCTGCCCCTTACCACACAACCACCTTAAGATCTTGCTGTCCCAGGCAGGCAAAATATTATCCTCCCCAAAACAAAGGCCTCACTTTGCTACTCGTTGCTATTCATCCCAGTCTTCTTCCAAGAAGCAACATGACATGTTTTCCAATTGGGTTATAGACCCAGTAGCTGCAGTCCCATTTCAACGCGTTGCGCTCCATTTATCCTTAACTGCAAAGCTCCACAGAGACCACTGACCTGAGGAACGACCGGCATTCAAAGCCAAATGTGTTTATCTAAAGATTGAAGGAAGAGTGATGAAGGAAACACAGATAGTGGTAGGAAAGAATAAAAGATAAAAGATTAGGATGAGCGAGAAACATAAGGGAGGCACTTGGTTTCATGATCTAAATTATTTTCAAGTTATTCATTTGTGGTTTACACAGATAATTACTGGCAACTGCACGAGAAATATTTACAGGAATTTTGATGCTCAACTGTTACAGTAATATGAAAGATCATTGATCCAAACCAGCTATCCTGCTTCAATAGATTCGATCCAAACCTTCTACATCATATCAGACAGGAAATTTAAATTGTGATAGGGTCAATTATATTCATCAGCTCTTGCTTTTGTTTCGGAGAGGGACTTAGGGTTTATGAGCCTGCGTGAAAGGCAACAGCAGTCCTATGTTACCTCCTCCTTTAGTTATTTGTTCAAAATCATCTTTATTCCACTGTGTATTATACCCCCACATTTAAGTCTGTAATACTTTTTTCTTGTAAGAGCATAAGGAAAGGTTATGACTGTCAAAATATTTACCTTTCCAAACGTTTATATGGCTGATTTCCTCCTTGGGTTTTCTGGAAAAGGCAAACAGAATTCCATCAACATTTTTAAATAAGTAAAAATCAAAACATTTTAAGCTTTTGGAAGGCTTATGGTAACACTGCCTATTCTTTGGTGTCACAGTAACAGCAAGAGGTGCTGACACCTGAACTGCAAATGGTGTGCTCCCGAATGCTTACCAAGGAGCATGTTCTTTCACACACTTAAAAATATACTATTCAATGAATTTAAGCCATTTGAATACATGCCATATTAGTTCTTCCAAAAGCAAAGTGTTACCTTTGTGTATCTATGCCTGAAACTAGTGAAGAAGTCAACTGAAAGCCAAACTTTAAAAAAAAAGTTGTTCATTGCTATTGACCAGAAAGGCAAGTAACAGGAAAACCACTAACACCGGTGCAATCTTCGAGTAAAAGATGAAATTAATTAACTACAAATTTTTGCAAATTAAAATTTTTACAGATGTTTTCACCCTGAGTGTGAGCAGGGTGCGTGCACGGCTACAGGGTGTGTACCGTGTAAGCAGGTAAAAGAACAATTACCAAGAAGTCCATAGCAAGGGATATTCTATACAGAAGAGGTTTTAATTAGCCAGAGTTTTAATGGGATGGGGAAGAGAATCCAAAATGGGTAATGAAGGAGGTATTAAACCATATTAGTGACAAACCCTTGATCCCCAGGGTGAGAAAACACAAGAAGAAGAGAGATTAGGCTGAGCAGTGAACAGACAGAAGCAATGAGGGAAACAAGGCCCTGATGATTATTGAATTTACTCAAAGTACTTGCAAACACGCAATTGAGACCAATCCTGCATTTGCTGTGCTTAGATGAGCTGAGACATATATTACATCTTGGATAGCTACCTGCCACACACCAGAACTAAAACAAGCATTTTCCAGAGAGCCTGATATTCCGCACACTCAATTTATGTGGATTAGATGAAATTTCCTCTTCTTTTCAGCGATTTTGGCAGACCGCTGTACATTACCAAGGGTTGCCATTACCTTCCTCTGACCACTGATGAAATGGTTTGTAATTTCATCCCAGTATTACCAAGGAAACCTGTAATCTCCAGCTACGTTATTTTAAACAATACAGCCCAGCAATCACATCAACAAGCAGAATCCTCACAAATGAGGAAGTTTTTACCTAGGAGAAAACAACAATATTTATTTGCTATCACTTGCCTTCAACATAAAAATGCCCGGGCACCTTAAGAGTGTAAACAATGAGCGTAATCACAATTCTCTTTTTGTCTACAGAGGAAATGCATTGGGTAGGTGCACCTCTCCCCCCATATTAACAGTAATGCTTCTTGCTAGAACTGGTGTAACTGGGAGTGCGTTCAGCACAGGCAATATGCTGTAATCTGTCCTTACGCGCTGGACTGCTGTCAAAACGCCTTCCGATAGCTGGCCATCTAGATAGATATTTACTAGATCTAATCTCCTTCACTAGCAGAGGTTGGGAATGCAACCAATTTGATCAACATTTCAAAACAAGGCTATTGACAGATACTAGTTTCAGCAGAAAACCACACAACGTTGTTATTTTTCTTTTTTCCATAAATGTATACTTTTTAGCAAAAAGATTTCTGGTTTCCGTTGCAAAACAGTATGGTAATTTGAATTAACCTGTTCATTAGCAAGGTCTGATCACCTGCTGAGAGATTTTTCCAGAGGTCCTAAATAGGCAAAGGATAAAATGCCAAAGAGAGTAGGAATTTATGGAAAGGTTAGTGTTTTAGATAGTCCATTAGCATTAGATACTCAAATTAATACTTTTATTAAAACGATATGATAAAATTATAGAAGGGCTTTATCAGGGCTTTATCATTTTAGCATCAACTGGAAAAATGATGCTTTAGTGGATTATGGCAGTAAAACAATAAATAGGGCTGAACTCTTATAATATGACATAATGAGTTCTGTGAACTAATGAATCCTAGATCAATTTGGGTCCACTCTTATTTTCACTGACACAGAGAATTCCTCCCTTTGTATGTGGGTGGGGGTACGTGTGCCTATCTCATTATAAATTGTGCTCATTATTTCTGCTCACCGCCTTAATGATGGAGCCACTTCAGCATTTCAATACAGTCAGCAAGAACACTCATTCAGGCTTTTTGTGGGCATTCATATTCCTCTTGCTAGGATTATACCCACACAAATACATATTCCACTGGCCTTTCCCTTACTTAACGTAAGTGTGACATTTCGGTTTCCACAGGTGACCTGCAGGGACTGGGCGTATTTTTGGCTTTCCTCAACGTACAGTTTGGCTTCTGGCAGGTTATTTTCTGCTTTACTCTGAATCATCTTGGACTGGCTACGGCTATGGATGAAAGGTTGCGCTGGATGCATCCATGATCCTAGTGCTTTGGAGCCAACGTGTTTATGGCGTGTAAGGGTGATCCATGTCTTAGAGTTGCTGAGATGCTTCCATGTAATTCCCTCACTGTCGTGGGACTTCAGATAAAGGCTGTGCTTTTCACTGTCGCTGCTCTCTTCTTGTGGCACTTTGCAGCTTTCTGGAATCTGGTATTAAATTGTTGGAAAGGGTTTTGTGACTGGCAGCTCTTGGGGCACGTGAATTAGGTGATCTGTTCACCCATCCTCTTGGGCACAAATCTGTTGCATGGCTGCTTATCACTGGGCACGAGACTCGTTAACCTGTGCAGCCTTCTCCAGCCTGTGTTTGCGAGCACTGACTGGGAGCACAAGAGAATTGTTTGCAAATTCAAGATAATATTATTGAAAGTATCTCAAGTCTAGGCATTTGCAAAATCTCAACCATTTTCTTCATAAGGTGCTTTGGGATCCACAGGTATGGAAAACCCCATAAAGCTACGAGGTGTAAAGTAAACTTTCCTTACCATTCTTCTCTGGGTACGAGCAAAGATAACGCGGGTCGGCTAATGATTTCCAAGGAATGCAGTTGTACTAATAAGAAGATATATACACGCTAGTTGGGATCCTTCTCGGTCACTGTGATTGCTCCCCTCTACCCAAGGCATTTTATAAAATATGGTAATTAATGCAGCGCTTTCAGACAGTCTAAATTTATTGCGATTTATGTGTTCGGGGGTGTTGGTAAAAGGCCAATGCTGGCATTTCTTTAACTAATAATTATTGTGTTTTATTGTTGTGGTTCTCTAACACATTAACGAGCGAAGACCCAGCTTTATTAGAATTCACTTGGCCCCACTGTTCCATGCATATTTATTATGTGAGAGAATAGGATTCTCTTCCTCTAGCCTTCACTAATTTAAAAGAAGATATCCTCAATGAAATGTATTCAAATATTTTGACATTTTGCTTCACCTCACTTACAGAGCAGAAATTGTTTCTGACAGTTATTATACAGTACAGGAATCCTGCTGTTTCACTCTGCTGAAGCGCAGGTTGAAGAGACGCAGCGATTGCATTTTGTTCAAAGAGTGATTCTCCGGCCTAGAAATAGCAACACTGTCAGCTGTGATTCACTGGAAGCTTAGATAATATCCACTCTGTACCTCTCCACCAAGAACATGGAATGTTTTTCTTCTTCTTCTTCTTCTTAAAACAGAAGGATATAAATCAAAGTGTGGAAAAATTAGCACCTCCAGCTTTGGGATGTGAAGCAGAGGAAGGTTTGGGGGAAAGTGGGAGTCAGGGAAGTTGAGTGGGAATTTTTTCCTTCTTTCAGACACTTTCAGTCCTGTCTTTTACTGTGTTTTAAACTGACCTATTTACAGATGAAGTAACAGAGGTAAAAAATATAAATACCTGGCTATTTCCAAAGATTTTAAATGACTGAAATGGTTACAGGCAGCACCTGCTTGACTTTTCTTTTGTATCACGCTTCCAGGCATGCTACATGTGTGGCAATGACTTTTTTAATACAATAGCATCTATATGTAGAGCACAAAAGCAAATTTCTCAGCTAATGCTCCCAAAAATTGATTGCAACATGAAAACCTCGGCCTTTTAGAATGCATTTTGGTGCTGTCTCAAATATATATAGGTCGAAAAAGAAATTTTATCTCTAGATCTATACAATCAACTCTGAGTGAAGTTAAGAAGGGCTGTGGTAGATATTTTACACTTTAATTTAGCCCAAAGGGCCTTGCTTTTAGAGCAGATTTTAAGTTTCACAAGCGTTGTATATTCGATGGCAAGTAGAAGGGCCCTTGGAGAATCTCAAGCAGGAGGAGGAGGAGGAGGAGGAGGAGGAGGAGGGAAGACTACGGGGAAAACCCTTGTGAAAGGCTCTCCCGGACACCTTGCTGCTCCCTTTGCTGTTCATGTTATGCAGATCCTATATCAGAATCGAGGCTTCTCTTTTCAGAATAAGAAAGAGGAAGCCAAATGCATAGCGAAAAGAAATCACAACCGTGGTATTTAATACAGTTCCTTAAGATTTCAGAAACCGAGTTTCTGTCAAAAACACAGAATATCATAGAAGGGGGTAGGAGACGGTGATAAAGGGTCTGTTCTAGTAAAAGGAGATTATTCAGCTGTAATCTCTGTTAATGCTCCTGTCGTATCAGGGAGACTCTGCCTATTGCATCGATGAGAAACTAATGAATACAGTATCTGGGAAAATCACGTTGCTTAAAATGTTTCCTAACTTTTACACGCAAAAAGAGCCTCTCAGACAGAGACATTACTAACTGGAGTGAAATCATGAGAGTGGCTGCAGGACCCGGACCTTCTTGTCCTGGAGGTGCAAGTCTGGACTGTCAAATGCGATGAGCAGCGCAGCGTGCGAGCTGGGATCGCACCCTGGTCTATCAAGGTGAGAAAATGGAAGCTTTAAAAATCGGATTTCGGTTTCTGCCAGTTCATCAAGGGGCTGGAGGAAATCAGATGCGTGTGAAGGGTTCCCCAGAAGGCTTTGGAAAGAGGGGTGTGATACAACTGTTACGCTAGTCGCTCGGGCATGAGGCACGCTCAACCCTACGGAATTGCCCGGCAATGGAATTGCTATAGCAGGAGCCCTGCTGGAGCAATCGCCCATTAACGAACCGCCACGGTTTCAAGCACCAGGGTTGCTGACTGTCCAGAGCATTCGTCCTCCCCTCATCAGGGCTGCATCCAGCCTTCCTCCAGGGACAGAAGGCACGGATCACCCAGCAGCTGCCTCCCCAGCCCACATTAAAGCTCTCCCCCAACAAAACAGGAGCTCGTCCTGGACTCCCAGCCCAGTTCTTGGCCGCTACTCCTTGACAAGCAACTCCTTGAACACCTCATCCCGGAGAACCAGTCATCGCACGCACAGAAATAACGGGGTGTCAAAGCCTGGGGTAAACAGGTTGATCTTAATTGCACACCCTGCTCTTGGGACCTCTGCTTCCACGTTGTTTTCCTAGAGAATCACGCTTCATATGCAGCAAAATCTCTCAGGAAACTGTTGCTGACAGAACAGGTGTCTTCTGGAAACATGATTTGCCTAATTTTGGATTTCAAGAAAACTTGTCTTGCCTTCGATCACCCTGTTTATGCAAAATGTCAGCTGGTATTTGTGTAACTATACGTTCCAGCCTATGCAGTGGATGACACCCTTTAAATGGGTGACTAAGTCCTCACACCTGTTCTGCTTTTAAATGCGATGGGTTCATGGGAACTTCCTGTTTGTTAAAGGAAGAAATTGTGCACCCTACCCGAGGGAAAGGAGATTTTAAAAGTAAACAGATAAAACGCACTCAGCATTTTCAACAATGAAAGAGCTAAAGTCGCTAAACCTGCTTCCCACATCTAACATCTCAGCATCGCTTCAGATCCTCATGCAACGGGCAGCCATCTGTGCCAGGACTGTAATTATAGTAAAGGATGTTTATTCTCTCTGACATGGTTTTCCCACTTATACTCATCCCAATATTTTTCATTTCCACAAAATGTAAACCAATACATTTTCCCCCCTTTTTTTTTTTTCTTTAAAGGACAGACTGGCTTCTCAAAGACTGTCCATGAAGGTGTTGTCAGGAAGTATGTCTCACAGGAGGTCTGAGAGACACAGGACTTCCCAGTGCAGTAGGCACAGGTGGAATAGATGCTCAGATGCCACTTTGAACGCCGATATGCAGGGTAGAAACCAGCACCCCAAAGTCAGGGTGGTGGGGCTTTGCTCTTTGATTGCACAAATAGGATTAAGACTGTTAAGTCTAAACTGGCATTGGCTATTAAAGTTAAGAAAAAGGTATTTCAAAGAATAATGTGATTATTAAAAAGTATAATTCTAATAGTTTCAGGGAATAATATGTATGCCACTCTGTGAGCTGGTAGTCTTGATTCTTGAACTGAGGGCTCACTTGATCCTTATTGACAGAAGTTTGTTGCAATATGAAGAAACCACAGGTGGTTGGAAATTCATACCTGTGCAAAGAAACTCTACTTGCAGTCCTCCCCAGGCTCTCTGCAGGTGCCTGCAACACGTAGCAATGCTCCCCTCTTTCCACCTCATGTTCTGTTCCCTTTATTAACAGGCTTTCTGGGGGGAATTCATACAGAAACTAGACGAGACTTGTGTTTTAGGTGAACTTCCAACGTAACCTTTATTTTTGTTACCAAGTCACAGATTAGGAAAACAATGATGAGAAGAAACTATCAATTAAGGCTGGGCTTTTTTTTATTCCAGTATTTTTGACAGAATGAATGATCAGAGGTGCAAATTAAAGTATATAGCTAATACCTCCAGAATATTGCTGAATCTAACTGGCTGGGTCTGTTATATGACCCTGGAAAAAGATGAATAAATGAGTGGGCCTTGAAAGAGGGGAGAAAAGTCTTGTCACTGTTTAATTCCCAAAAGCCATCTCAGCTGCTGCCTATACCCAAAAACCCTTTCAGGCCTTTCCACACAGCTCCGCTACTCCAGGGTCAGTTTTGGTGCAGGAGAAACATGGAAGAGTCCTAAACTTGGCTGGTCATCGCTGAGCTGATACTGTAGGGAAGATGGAGGATGCACTTAGGATGCTTCTGGCTTGCCCTCAGGCACTACATCTTGTTCTCTGGGTTTCAGCTGGTCACTTTGGGCTCTTTAATACAGGTCACAGAAAGTAGGAAAACCCAGAGAGCAGCCACGCTCTCTGTCTGCTTTATCTTAGGATAAAGTAAGCTTCAGATGCCTGTATTACGTGAGATAAATCCTACCTGTCAATACGCCTGCGGTCATTGATAACGCTCCAGAGGCAGAGTAGGTAAAGACCGAGCCCTCCATCAGGCTCCTCTTCCCCTGAAATCATTTAAACCGTAAATTTTAACATTTTTCTGTAAAACTACCTGCCACTTGGAATAAAGCCATCAGACAGGTTGCTTACGCTAAATAACACACAGGTACACGGCATCGTACTGCCTCATAGCACAGCCGTCACCCCGGCCCCAGCTCGCCGCCGGCGTGGGCCAGAGCGCGAGCTGCCTAAGCAAGTCAGCAAGAGGCAGCGAGTTGTTTAAGCAAGGCAGAAGGGACAGCGGATTCACATGCACGGGCAAGGAGACATCACGCAGTGCTGGCCAGCAAGGCCGGCGGCCGTCTCAGCCTCGGCGGCCGTCTCAGCCTCGGCGGCTCACTGTCCGCATCTGTGTCGGGATCCTGTTGGCTTGGAGAGCAGGTACCGCTTAATTTCGCAGTGTTTACAGAGACCCTGCCGGGAGCGCGGGCAGCTCTGGAAAACCGTGAAGACACGTGTTAGAAAGACAACAACTGAGCAATGAAGGCTGCCAGTCTAGGCAGACCCGGGAACCGACCTTGCGGGAGGGAATGGTACATACAGCTGATGCACAGGAGGCAACGGGCAAGAAAAACCTTAAATGCCAAGATGAGTAGGTTAGGTTTGGTGTGACAGAGATGAAACCAGTGGAGATATGCAAAGAGCAGTAATGTGGTTAGTGACAGGCCAGTAAAATAACCTCTAACAAGAAAATGAGGGCAAAATGGCATTTGTCAAGAGGTGTGCTGTTGAGGTGAAAAGAGCTGTAGTTTTGTAGAGGGGTTGGAAATGCCTGTAACTGAAATATCGTGAAAGGCTTGGCATGATGTAGGGGCCATTGGCTGTGAGGGCTTAGAGAAAGGTACAGTATTTCTGTAACAGCGTGTAGCATCGTCCAGACCTGTAATTAGTCAACCCTATGTACTGTCTGGACTCAGCCCCCAGGGTGGGATACGGCACTCTCATTTTCCACAGTGCCTAAAAATGACCCTCCCTACTCCTTTGTGCTCTCTGGACTCTGCCCTCTCACTAAGCTTAGGACTAACACAAGCAGCAAGCTAAACTGCTTGTGGACAGGGTTTAATGAGTTCTAGCCAGACACCGTAGTTCTCTATAGGTCGAGAAAATAAGCAGTGATGGAATTAAGATTCGTTTGATACCAGCACAATGCTGGTATTATAGCAAAGATCGATTATGCAAAACAAAAATTCAATTCTAATAAATGCAAGCCAATAGTCTTCAAAGTGAAAGTGTGTGGAAGCAGAAGGATAGAACACAGGGACACATTAAGAAATAGACTTTTCGAAGCCCAAATGAACAGAATGCAGAGAGAGCCCCAGCACCTCGTGCTGCTTGTGCCCCGCGGCGTTAACCGCTACGGAGGCAGCGTGCGCTGGGACCTGGCACAAGTCGCAAGTCACGGTTGCCAGGACTTCTCTGCTCACCTGAGACGTTGCCACCAAGAGAAAATGTGCGCAATGGCTGAGCTGGGGTCCCAGGTGCTCGAGCTGCCCCGCTCCCTGTCCCGTGGGGACAGAAGAGACGCCAAGAGATTTCGGAGCGTCTCAGCACAGCAAACGTGTCCACTCACTTGACTCAGGCTCACGATAGCATAGAGAAGAGCTTAGGAGGCTGGGAATGGAGTAACACAGGCTGTAATCACAAGTCATAGTATTTGTACTTGCTGTGCTGCTGATTTTAAAATTATCTTCATTTCTAATATCCACTGCGATAAGATTTCTAGCCAGTTTCTCCCGACCACCTGTTTCCATAGCTGACCTTTAGAGACAGGAACACTAGTGGGCTATGTAATACCTCCTTAAACCTCAAGCAAGTTCTGCTGCAGGTATTTCAGCACTGATTTCGCCATAAATGACAGCACTAGCAATCTCACTGTTCCAGGCTTGTGATTGTTCGGGTACAACCTTTTCCATTCATATTAATTGGCACTGGGTTTTATTTAAACCCATTACGATAGGTCTCAGAGATGACTCCTATTTTGTAAACCATTGGGTAGTAGAAGCAACTGAATGTGTCATTCTACCACCTAATTACAAAATCTGCAGATTTTCTCATTTAAGCAGAATAAAATCTAATATGGTACAGCTTTACTCTCTCTTACTTATTTTGTAAGTTAGAAGTACGGTCTTTTCTCATTTTAATTGCTCAGAGGGGAATTAAATCCCTCCCAATATCTTTACCAGCTGTTTCCCTAAGAGATATATCTATCTGGGTATTTATATGGTCCAAATCATCACAGTCTTTCTGCTAATCCCAAAGACTATATTCATACATTTCTGTTCGCAAGACCCCTGTGGGACGGGGTAGCACCATTATCTCCACTGCACAAATGAGGAACAGACACACAGAGAGATGAAGGGTTTCCGGCTGGGAGGAAAGGGCCAGATTCCCGTGGGATTTGGGCAATGAAGTGCTTGGCACCCCAATGGTCCTTCCAACCACAAAAGTCTGCAATGCAGATGCTCTGTCCATGTGCAAAGGACAACCGGAGAAACCTAGCAGCACAAAAGCAGGGACCTCAGTCGAGATACCTGAGGGTTGAGGAAGGTGTCCTTGGCCCAATGGCCCAGGCTTCCTCAGTAGCTGCGCAAAAATTATCAGCTCTTGCAAAAGGCGAATTATTTTTCCCTGCTTGGAAAAACAGGTGGGGTGGATCTTTCTTTCTGTGAGACAGAGATGCCTTGCATAGGCCAGAAGCCATTGCTTAGATGGCCCACGGCAAGGTGAGAGGAACTTCAACTGGGGACAATGCACCCATTTACGGATTTGGCCCTGTGATTATTCAGGGTCGTATATGAAACCTGGAAAGCTGGCAAGGCATCAAATGCAGATCTCCTAATCGATGTGCAGTTTCCTAGTGGATGAATGGTCTATGTTTTCAATTTCCAAACTCCAGACTAGCATAAAGTCAGAGCATCAGTTGCAGCTCTTCTTAATGGAATAGCACTTAGAGCAAAATTGATGCCTCAGAGAGAGGAAGTTGGTCCTGAAACAACGTGTTTCCGCCAGATCTTGGGCATGTTCTTGGAAAGTAGTGCAGTCACTGGGTATCATAACCATCAAAGTCAGTGCCACAAATGCTGGCTCAGACACTATTTCTTCTCAGAAGTACTCCAGGCTGGGGTTTTGCCTGTGTAAGGGGTCCAGGATTCGTCCCAAAAGTAACAAAACCAAAACACAACTCCCCTATGTATCTATCACTTTCAAAAGACTACAAAGCATTTTTCCCAGAGTAATAAAGCAGGCCTCACAGGTTTCCCAAAATGTACTGTTCTCCCTTTAGCTAATTGGGGAAACAGCAGTTAATAAGATAAGATTGCAGTAAGACAGTCAATGAGAACATTAAAATCTAGGATATGCAAAGCAGCTCACTGGGCTTCTTCACTGAAAGGTTCAAGTATCTTTCAGCTGTGCCTACATTAGTCAACAGTGCAGACTAGGCTGAAAACCCACAGACAGGAGAGAGAAACAGGTAGTCCGCAGAACCTGACGTTAATCCCATACACATTTCTTTAATTCAGACTATCCCAAGTCTGGCCCATGGGCTGAATGCCCTTCTGTGACTGGGGCACACACCTAATGCAGATGCAGTCTTAACGCCCGTTTTAAGCCTGGTTGTACACTGTTGTTGCCATTTGTTCTCGATTTGCCTAAAGGAAGAAACTGTTTCTAGATAGAAGGGAGTCTCTTGGTTCATAATCCTACCATGGTTGTGTTGCCTTAAAAGTTTGGGACCGTGCCCTCCTACTGATTAGGGCGCCCAGAAGTCTTTCAGCACTACATTCCTCAGACATTTAAAACATCTTATTTTCAGTCTTGTAGACTGTTAATCCTATATGGCACATAGCCCTGCATCGATTTTAACTTTGATCTTGAGGAACCATTCAATGGAGAGAGTGATATTTAAATCTAATGCCCTTATTAGTTCACTCTTGTTCATCTTCCAAATGGAATATGTCATAGTCTTTCATACCAAATGTTGGGATGCCAGTGGTGTGGATACAGGCTGATGTATACTATGACCCGCAGATAAGAGAAAACACAATGACCTTGATTTGAACACAGGCGCCTTAGGTGACAGACCAATGCTAAAGGGCAGTCAGATCTCACGTTGTCATTTCAAAGTGTGTATTCAGTGTAACTTTTTAGAAAACAAGATGAAATATAATTCTTTAGCTTCAAAGGAGTCTTTTTGAAAGTTGTGATATTTCAACAAAAGATGACAACGTGCCACCACAGAATAACTTGTGAATGCAAATACCGCTCGCCTCATTGTTCCTGGTTTTCTTCAGAAGCCGTACATCTTACTTTTCTAAAAAATGTAGGCTGGAGAACTAATAGAATTTAAAAGAACTTCCTTTCAATGTGAAGAGTTGTCAGAGTGTTAGTTCTCCAAGTCTTTAAGGAAATCCAATTATAAGTCTCTTTATATTCATGCACCTTACCAAACGAGGAACTTTTTTCTCCGTTGGTGTCATTTTCTCAGCGGGGACTCCACCATGACATTGGTGCTGAGTTTCAGTGCCTTTCTCATTAGGAGACAACTGCCATCAATTCCCAAGAGACTGGGGCGGGACCCAGCCATCCTGCCCTCGCCAACAGCATGTTATAAAAGGGGCTTAATGTTCACAAGCAATGCGAAAAGGTTCTCCAAGGCCACTGGCTTTAAATTTTTAAATGTATACTCTGCTGAGAAAGGCAAAGTCTAAACGTAATTGTTGCCATATTGAACTGTGAACCTCTGAGCAAAAGGCTTTCACTTCCCCTCCTTTTACAGCAGTACACAGTCACAGCTAATTATTATTATGCTATCCTAAGCAGCTTAAAACAAGTGTCTAAGTGTCTGTTTGCCAGACTTTTAATCAAATAATATAATCACACTGATAATTTCTGCTGTAATGCTTACAGATTTACAAGCAACAGTGAATTTGGGGGAATCTGAAGTTACCAAAGATCAAGACATTAATAGAAGGAGCATTAATGCAATCTACTGTATGTCAATCTTATGAAAGACTCTTTTAAGACTGACAAGTAATCATAACACTTTCAAATTAATATTCTATCTATCTCCTTTGCCAATCACATTTGCTGCAATATTTCTGGAAACAACGCCTTACCGAGAGGCCCTGGTGGTGTGATGTTAAATTCCACTCTTCTTTATTGATAAGGGTTTAGTCATTTACCTTTCGAGAAGAGACGACAGAGGTACACCGAGCCCTGGATAGCCTTTGTGCCATCCAGTCGGCTCCCCGGGGCAGCGCCGGCGCGAACGCTCCTCCTGACCCTGGGGGGAACCAGCCGGGGGGATGTACAGGCAAACATCACCGGTGGCAGGGTGCCTGTATCATCAGTTTGGCACAAGAAGGACGAGCCTGTATCAGCCTCTCCATTCAGACCCGGAGGGCGGTTTCAGCGTGAGCCGCCCCACGGAGCTCCGGCTCTCCCCGCAGCACGTGGCCGGAGC
Organism: Phaethon lepturus; assembly: GCF_000687285.1. NCBI lineage: Eukaryota > Metazoa > Chordata > Aves > Phaethontiformes > Phaethontidae > Phaethon > Phaethon lepturus. Next base: position 18,655 of record NW_010512880.1, read on the forward strand.
GCGTTTGCTCCGCGGGAAGTGCACCTGGTGAAGGCGCTTCATGTTCTCCAGCGCCGTGGGCATTCACTCCACAGCACCAGACAAATAAAAACAAATGTGCATAGGGTGAATGGAAAGTTTTGGCACCAGCTGAGTCACTTCACATACCTGCTCCTACCAAGCCATGCTGCCTGCTGGTTCAGACACAGCCAAGGAGGGTGAACTGGGATGAAACCTGTGACCACTGCAATCAGTCGTCAGCTCCACAAGCGTTACATTCTCTTTAAACCTCAGAAACGTGCAAAATGTTTCCTCTATGGCTGTTCCATAAAACGTGTCTGAACAACCCAGAGCTGTTCCACTGGATGACTTTCATGGTCTTCATAGATTCACCAAGTCAATATTCTGCTTCAATACATTTGAAAAAGAAATACTCATCATGCTGCCACTGCTCACTTTAGTAACAGATAGCATGCTATTATTTGTAGAGATTTCCTTTTAAATAATTAAAGACATTTTCTGAGACTTCTCTAAGATCTACAGTTGATAGCACTAAAGTTTAAGGCTTTTATATCAATATGCCAGAGAGATACTGCATGTGGCTGTGGCAGAAGGGAGAACATTGCACTTAAATGATGAGAAGAAAGTGGAAGACTCTAAAGCACTTTTCTGGATCAGCTGGAGCCGTAGATGGCCAGTTCTATTTAATATCTTTATTGATGATCTGGATGA
>NW_010512881.1:0-259 GCF_000687285.1 Phaethon lepturus
AAGGGGGCTGCGTTAGTCCTCGGAGGAGGATTTACAGAGGGCACTTCCCTGGCCAGTCCCTGCCAGGGCAGAGTAAGAGCACAAAAGATGCTGGGTGTAGCATCAATGATGGAGGAGAGAGGATGGGTGTGGGGCTGTGCACGCTGCTGCGTGTGTACATGTCCGTGTGTGTGTGCATGTGTGTGTGTGCACCAGGACACCTCTCAGTGCTGCCTGCCCATCCAGTCTTCCTGTCTTGGAAGCAGGCGGTGGTCGGTGG
>NW_010512881.1:455-738 GCF_000687285.1 Phaethon lepturus
AGGACACTGACCTGGGAACCGAGTGATGCCGGTGGCTGTGGGCGGAGATTTCCTGCTGGCCAGACTCTTCCCATCCTCTGTCCTGCTTTTCTCTCAGGATGAAGCCTTTTAACAAAGGCCTGGCTCAAGGCCGGGGTCCCTTTTGCCTTGGAGATGGGGTGGGTGCCATTGGGGATGGTGGCCATGGAGTCGTTTCTGCTGGCCTCTTCCCACCTAATCCCTTTGGCCCTGCCAACGATGGGGTCGAGGACTGTCTGCTGCGCGGGGCGGGGGTCACAACCGG
>NW_010512881.1:879-1939 GCF_000687285.1 Phaethon lepturus
GCAGCTGGTGGGTGCCGGGCAGCTGGGGCAATGTGGTGGCGAAGGTGAGCTGGCAGGACAAAGGAGGGGGCTGGCACCAAGGAGGCTGCGAGACAAAGCAGGCAGATCGCAGCGCCATGCGGGGAGGTGGCTCCTGAAGGATGGGCTGAGCGTGCAAGGGCTGAGGCACTCTCCCTGTGGACCATTCAGCTTTTCTGCCAAAGCAGCCCTGGGGGGCTGGTAATGGGTCCTCTCCTGCCTCAGGCTGGGAGAAAAGCGAGGTTTTCCTTTGTGAGTGCTCGTGACACCCTGCTGGTGTGTGGGTTGGGCTGCAGGAGTCTCCAAGACCCACCACTCCCCAAGCAAACCTGCTCGCAGATCCCACCTCCTTTGGCCATCAGAGCATGGAGGAGGTTGAATGCCTTGGGGGGTGAGGCAGGACATGGATCAAAGCTCCCTTTTGTCCCTTTATAATAACATGAATGTGCCAGCTGTGCCATTTCTTTCGGGTCTCTGTGTCTATGCTGCTGGTAGGAGTGAGGTGGGACCTGGGGAAGGGCCAGGGACATTGGGAAGCGATGGGGGTTTTGGAAGAAGGTGCTGTGTGCTGCTGGGGTTAAACACCTGGGTGATGGGGATGGTCCAGCCAATGTCAAGAGGTGCTGCAGCCACTGGGACCTGTCTCTGGGGCCTCACAGAGCCCTCAGGGTGGGAGGAGAGGGGACAGAGGAGCAGGGGTGGTGGGGCTGTGCTGTCCTTGGGGGGGACCCCAGTTCTTGCTGGTTTTCCTGACCTGGCAGGAGGAGTCAGGAGAAATGCTGTGGCATTTCAGTGTCAACTTCACCAGTTCCCATCTTTCCCTTGGGAGACCCCAGGCTGCCCCGTTGGCACTGGGGTCCAAAAGACTTGGGTGCTGAGCCACTGACTGCAGCACAGGGGTGTTATTTAGGCTTCCTGCAGGCCAGGAGTGAAATGGCCAGTACCTGTTGCAGCACTGCTGTTGGCAGAGGAAAATGCAGGCCCAGCGGCTGCTCCTGGCCCAGGGGCTGATTTGTACCTGCAACTCAGACTTGCACCTTCT
>NW_010512881.1:1983-5282 GCF_000687285.1 Phaethon lepturus
GCCCGTCCTGAATGCAGGGTCTGCCTTCATTTGCCCATCAGCACCAAGCCTGGCGTGTCACTTCACGGGCATATCTCAGCTTGCCGACTCCGGGCAGATGCTGCTGGGGAGGAAACAACGGGGCCGAGCTGCTGGCAGCGGTCGGGTTGGGCGCCTGCGTGCCCTGCGCTGGTGTAACGGTCTCAGCCGGGAAGCTGCTGCCCGCTGTGACTGTGCTGAGCAGGGCGGCCTGGGAGGCCTTGCTCCTTGCTGCTGGGGGGGCTGTTCCTCAGAGCCTGGGGAAGGCAACAACTGCCGTTTCCTTCTGTAGGTGACCTTCAAATGGGTGGCTGCAATGTAGCCAGCTCATCAGCTCCCAGCTCGTGCCCTCCATCCGGGAGCACAGCTGGCGATTTGAGGCTCATGCCTCCCCTTGAGCCTCAGCAGCACCCCTCCCTGCAGCACCCCTCCCTGCAGCACCCAGGGCTTGCAGTGAGGTGCTGTCAGCTCTTCCAGCCGCAGAAAGCCAGGGGTGCAGTAGGGAGAGCGGGACTTGCTGTGCTGTTGCAGGAGGTGGAGCCCAGCCCCGTTGCGCGTGGGTGGTTTTGCTGTGTCAGGAAGGGCTGATGGCACGTATTGACCCAGAGGCCATTAAACTCCTTGGTCAGGAGAGGTCTGAGAAGCCAGGATGGCTACCGAAATGCTCCCTGAGGGCACTTTCAAACTGCCCAGCTCATCGGAGAGAAAGTCACCCCCTGTGCCAGAGCTGCCTGTGGCACCCCAGTGAGCCTGGCTGGCTGCAGAGACTCAGGAAACAGAGCTTGTGAAATTGGGGAAGGAAGTTGAGTCTGATTTCAAGTTTATTTAAACCCTGCAACCTCCAGTGCTCTGCTGCTCTTGTAAACACTCCTGCCATCATGCTCAGCACTCCACGCGGGCAGCCCAGTGCTGGCTGTCTCCTGCCCCAGGGAGCTGCTCCCACTTCCTCCTCGGGAAGAAAGACGGGATGTGCCGCTCGGGATGGGACAGACTCATGCACCCATCACTGTGTGCCCTGGAGGGCCTTGGCTCAGTGGGAGCATGCTGGCAAAGGCCAGGTGCTGGGATCAGCTGGGCTCTGGGCCCTGCCAAGGTCCTGGCATCTTTGCTCCCACGTGGCTGGGGCTCCTCTGCCTGCTGGGATGGTTTCTGCAAACCTGAAGCCTCAGGACCAACTGAGGTCAGTCCCCAAGGAGGCAGAGTTGTTGTAGCCCTTCCAAAACAGCTCCTCCCAGGTCAGTTTGGGGTCTGGATGGAGAGGTGGTGTGAGCCCAACTTGTGCCGCACTGGTGTGCATGCTGCCCAAGGACTACAATGTGGAGCGGTGTGGTACAGCCTGGTACCCGCTGCCCACCATCACCACGGTGCTGCTGCAGCTTTGAGCCTCTTCAGTGTGGTCCCTGGGGGGGGAACGGGACACACTGTGGGGTGGCTCACGGGACACTGTCTGCTGGCAGGTGTGCCTGGTGTTGGGCTGGTTTTGCTTAGATGTCACAGCACCGTGCAGGGGACAGATGAGGTAAACCCACTGCACTGCGTGGGATGTGCCCGGCTCCTGTGGTGATGCGGGGGACAGCCTGTCCTGGTGTGGTGGCACAGGCCAGCCATGGGGTGCCCCGAGTCCCATCTGTGGGGGCTGGGAGGCTTCCTGGCAAGCAGCCCTGATCCCAGGAAGGAAACATCTTGGGAGGATGCTATAGCCTGGGGGTGCTGGGCAGGCAGAGCACTGGCATGGGCACCCCCAGCCACTTTCCCCATCCTTTGCCTCCACCAAGAGCAGCTGAGCCCTGGCAGTGGGGGCCCCCTTGTCCTCTGGCTGTTTTGCTGCTGTGCCAAACACATCTGGGTGAGCTGCTGCTTTTTGCTTTCACTTTGGGGCTTCCCAGCCCTGGTGCGGTGCAAGGGTGTGCGTGCTCTCAACTCCCAGCGAGCAGGGTTAAATTGTCCTCCCCAGTCCGGAGAGACACGTCAGGAGCTGTGTTGGGGGGGCCTCACGGGGTCTCAGAGGGAAGTGCTGAGCCCAGGTGTGTGGGCACAAGGGTTTTTTCTGTGCCTGGCTTCAATCAGGCGCAGAAAAAACTCGCTAACTTTTACAGCAGGAATAGGAAGGGGATGGAGACTTGTGCCGTTGCAAGGGGGGAGCAGGGCCACACCCTGTGGTCCCACACAGACATGCCATCGCCTGCGGCATCGCTCAGAGCAAATAGCTTTAAGAGGCTTTTGGTGCCTGCACCCATCACCCATCAGGAAGGGATTTAAATATGTAATGCCATGAAGTCTCAGGAACTTGGGAGTCTGGGGCTGTCTCTAAGCCAGAGGACAGAGTCAGCTGTGGCTTTCTTGTACCCGCAGTGAAATTGGGGGCAGGAGAAAATTGCAGGAGATGAAGCCCTAAACAAAACTGTTGAGAACATGGCTCCTTGGCCCCTGGAGAGGGAAGGCGATACCCGCATTGAGCCCGGTGCTAATTGAGGATCTGGCCCCAGCTGGGCCATTGTCCTGCTGTTACTGCTGGGAGGGGGGCTGGCCCCAGTGGTCCCATGGGACTGTTTCCTGCTGGAGGCTGTCAAAACAGTCTATGTCATTGGTTAAACAGTTGGTAGGTTTGGGATGTAGTGGATTGTGAGGGCAGCTGCTGCTGGGCTCTGCTGCAGGAGATCAGCACGCCATGGGGTGACTCCCCTCCCTGGTCGGATGCTGATGGGTTTCTGCTTTGGCTTGGTATGAGGGAAGGTGACCGGCCTCCTGCCACCCCTTCCCCTCTGGGCAGACCAGAAGCTGGTCCAGTACTGCCCTGGCATGTCCCGTTGTCCCTGCTGGCTCTGCACTGCTGTGAGGACAGGGGCAGCTGGCAGCCTCATCCCACTTGGCATCCCCTCTGCCCTGCTCCATGTGGACACAACACAGTTGTTGTCCCCATTTCCAAGTGAGAGTTCGGGGCTGAGCCCAAGGTCCCAGGGATCCCAGCAAAATCCCTTCCCCTCCTCTCCAGCTCCCTAGGGCCAGGACATGCTGGGGGACATGTCTTGTCACAGCTTGCTGGCCCCAAGCTCCCCTGTCCCATGGTCCCCTCACCCCATGTAACACCACAGGGCTGTGAACACCTCCCTGCCCATCTGCCCATGACCAGTTGTTCTTGGTGGCTGTGTCCTGGGGGGGTGGCTCAGCAGCCCCCCTCTAAGCTCTGGGTCTGTTCTCCCAATGTCGCCAGCGCCATGTCTGGGCCAGCACCGAGGGCAAAGCTCTGGAGACTGGCACTGGGGCGGCCCAAGGGGCATTCC
>NW_010512881.1:5313-9504 GCF_000687285.1 Phaethon lepturus
GTCTGGCCTTCCCCAGGGCTGAAAGATTTAACAAAGGTCCTTCTGCCCCGCTGCCCTTGGGCTTTGCTGCAGCCACGGCCCCGCAGGCTCTCAGCCCCCTCCCCGGAGGACGGTGCAGCCTGACCTTTAGCACCAGGCACAAAACTGCCTCCGGTTTCTTCCCGGGGCTCTTCCTTCCTCCTCGGCCACAGCCCAGGGCATATCTGAGTGCTGGAGCCCAAGGACCCAGGTATGGGTGCTCGGCAGAGAGGGATGGAGGTGCTGGGGGCAGGAGGCTCAGTGGGGCAGGGTGGGATGTGCCAGGTCTGTTCGGCACATTCTTCCCCAGAAGCGCGAGAGTCCTGTGAGCTTCATGTGAGCTTCTGCACTGCCAGGTATCATAACTCGTTGGCAGAGCCCTGTGGGTGTGCTGGGGGCACACTGCTTGGGTGGTGGGAGTGGGATGTCTCCGAGCCGGCACTGGTCTGGGAGGAGATGAGCAATGCTGGCGAAGGAGGAAAGGTGTCGTGTTGGGGGAGAAAGGCTGGGGCTGGGCTCCTGGTCCTTGCCTTCCTCTGCCCTCCAAGCTCTGAGCAAGGGCACTTCCTTGGCCCAGTATTGCAGGGATGGGAGGCACAACCCAGCTCCTGCGTGTGTTGGGGGGGGCTCTCTCAGGCCATGTTGCGGTGGTCTCTGCTCATCTACGAGTTCATGCTGCACCTGCCCGAGGAGGATGTCAGGGCAAAATATGCCTGTTCCCTTCCCAGCTGTGGGGCCATGTTTGCTCCTGCATGTTTCATAGCATCCCTTGTCCTGCTGTCCAAGGGCTTGGGAGGTTTTTTTTGGGTGGAGGTGCCACCCACTCTCCTGTCTTGTGGGCAAGTTGCTTCAGATGTCCCTGTGGGCTCTGGGGTTGCAGCATCTTCTGCCAAGATCAGGTTGTTTTCCCAGTGGCAGTGCTGTGGCAGTGCAGTCATGCCTGCTTTTGGGGGGCCGGGAAAACCTTCTCTCCAGTATGGGTCCACCAGGACTGGGATGCGGGGACCTCACAGGGGCACCTGGGAAAGGGAGAGACCCTGTAGGTGTGATTCACTGGCTTGGGAGGAAATGGGAGCCTTGGTACCGGGGTGCAGATTTGGGAGGGGGAGTGTGTCCATCTGTCTCCATCAGGCCTATGGCATGGCTGTGCTGCCGCAGGGTTGGGCCAATGGCCCATCAGGCTCAGAGTCTCCTGGCGAATGATGGTTTCCTGTCACTCTCTAGTAATTGCTGATGCTGCTGCTGAGCTGGTGGTTTCTTGGCCGTTCCTGTGCGGTTGGAGAGGAGTGGGGGCCCTGCGGGGTGTGCGCTGAGTCACGTGTGCTGCCACACGTGTGTTTCCTTTGTGCTGCCCAGGGTGGGTTTTGGGGCCGTGCACCCCTTTGTGGGTGACTGTCCTGGGTCTGTCATTTGCAAACATCCTCGTGATATTTCCCAGCCTCTTTTCTTGGGCAGGTTCAGCATGGAGCTGATGGCATTGCCAGTCACTTATGGGGATGAAGGAGGAGTCCAGGGAGACCCTCAACTCTGTCCACTCCTGCTCCCCTCTAGGCTGGGTGTGGAAGGGAGGGCTCCTGGGCTCTGCTGGTCTCTGCCCGCTGCCTTGGGCTGGGTGTCCCTGGGTGCTGGGTGCCCGTGCAGGTAGCATGTCTCTCGTCCCTGACCCACGGTGTGTCTCAGTGCAGAGCAGATGGCATGGCTCAGTGCCGGTGTGCTCCTGCCAGAGCTAATGAGCAGCACATGACGGCTGCCAAGGCCTGATTTAAAGGTTTCCCTAAGCTTGGGAAAGCTGGGAGCAGGAGGATTAGGCGGGGCCTGGGACGTTCTGGGGTCCAAGGCAGCAGGATTTTCTCCGCAGGCTGGGAGCAGGCTGGGGCAGCTGGGAGCTGGGCACAGCCAACACACACATGTGGAGGATCTGTATTGGGGTCACTTCCTCAGGGGATCGATGTGGGGTGGAGGCATGTCCAGCACCTCCATGCATACCCCAACTCTGTGGGGATCTCCCTAGGTCCCCAGGCTGCCCAGCGCTGCGGCGGGGTGGAGACCTAGCAGCCAAGGAGCTCCGTCTTGCACCTGGGGCTGGTCCAGCCATGCTGGCCATGGTACCCTCTGCTTTGGCAGTGTTTGGCTGCAGCATGGGCAGCAATCGCATGGTGTGGGTGGCTCTGTGGGCAGGCTGAGCCCAGCGCTTTCCCGTGTCGTGCTCACTCCTGCTAGGAGATGTCTTGCTATATCTCTTAATCGGAGCGTTTGCTGACCAGACCTGGCAGTCCCCAGGGAGCCTGATTCAATTTTCTCTGATTGCTGAGCCACTTCCCTGCCATGGTAATTAAATGCTTAACTTTGTCTTGATTTGGGTCCAAAGCAACCTGTGTGCAAACAGCCAGCCCTTGGCAGCCAGCCTCTCTTGGGACCCCATGCTCAGGAGGGAATGGGGCAGGGGCATCCCTGGGCAAGGGGGCAGATCCTCCCACAGGATCAAGCCATGCTGAGCTGAGTCCTGGGGAGCTGCTGTCTGCTGGTGAGGGTGGGCAGCGCCACGCCAGCCTGTGCTGGCCTGGAGATACGGGAAAACATGGAGCACTTTGTTCTGACCTTACCCTGGTTGGCATGGTTGAGTGCCCCGTACATTGCCACACAGCGCCTCACATGCCACACACTGTCTTGCCTATTGTATCTGCAGTGCCCGGGGTGTCCTTGACCCATAGGATGTCCTAGGGGAGCACGGGACGATGTTACAGCTGCTTTTCTCCTGGCTGCCCTGTGATGCTGGGTGGAATTGCAGGGCAGCAGCAAAGCATGGAGGGCAGGTTTAGGGCAGGCCAGCAAAGCATGGGGGGAGCAGAGGGGTAGTGAGGCTGGCAGATGGGCTAAGTGCAAGTCTGGGCTGTCTGGGCAATGTGAGGATGGGAGCAGGGTGAATGCAAGGTCATGTGGGGAGGGAAAATGGGGCAAATGCGGGTGATGTGGGGAGCAGGGTGATGCAGGGACAGGAGCAGGGTGAATGCAGGTGGTGCAGGGGGTGAGGATGGAAGCAGGATGAACGCAGGCAATGTGGGGAGTGAAGCCAGGCGCTGCCTGGGCTTGCACAGCCTGCCTCTCTTGGCAGGCACATCCACAGTAGCTAGGCTGCTCGGATGGTCGGGGTCTGCCAGCTCCAACCTCTGCCAGCCCACACCGGCAGAGGTGCCCAGAGCCAGGTGGGGGGCAGTGCCCCAGCCCCTCACCTTGTGGAGGAGCTGCCAGCATCGCAGCAGGCAGCCTTGCCCCTCTGGAGACAGGGTGGACCACAGCAAGTGGCTCTGAGCCTCCAGGGCCTGGCACAGAGAGGGAAAATGCCCTGGAGGTCTTCCACCAGCCGATCCCCAGCTCTCTGGCTCCGCTCCCTGGGAAGCCAGCCCTGCCCGGCTGGGCAGCCTCCTCAGCTCCAGCCTCAGGAGGGGAGAGGAAGAGTGCCTTGCCGGGGGTCTGCAGGCAGCCACTCTCCCTTCCAGCGCAGTCTTGGAGGGATGGGAGCTCTCTGCTGCAGCTGGGGCAGGCTCTGCCCATCTGCAGTTTTGCAAGGTTGTAAAAGACAGCAAAACAGAGCTGCATCTGGGAGGGTTGCCTGCACCCCCAGTCTGGAGCGGCTGCCCTGCAGCCCTGTGCCAGCACTGAGAAATGTTGGTGAATGAGTGTGTGCTCGGCCTCCTGGGGACCTGGGGCAGCCCCTGTCTGAGGTGGATGATGCTGGGTGGTGGGTCTGGGGGATGCTGGATCCCCTCTGCCCCCATGCCCATCCTCTCTTGCCAGGCTGTGCCGGGTGGGAGGCCACCCTGCTGCAGGGGTGTCTGTGTCTCAGCAGGGTGGTGCAGCCGGGGGGGAGCTTGGCGTGTGCCCAGCTGTGGGCGCAGGCAGTTAGGTGTGGGGGGTGTCATGGCTCTCACTGTGGGCAGGAGGGCTATAGGAGTGTGCTGCCACAGCTTTGGCAAAGTGCTGGGCGCCACAGAATGCTCTGGAGCCCCTTGGGGTTGCCATAGCGGTGGTCTGGGTCAGAGGAAACTGAGGCAGCCAGGTGAGGAGGCAGGGAGACACGAGGACATGAGCTGAACTGTGCCTTCCTGTGCAAGGAAACAGCCCGCCTTTGGTGCATGGGGGGCTGGGTGGGGTCTGCTGGTGGAGGCAGCCTTG
>NW_010512881.1:9931-16763 GCF_000687285.1 Phaethon lepturus
GGGGGGCGCCGTCTGCCCGGCAGTGCCCACCCAGCACTTGGCTCCCCGCCTCGCTTGGCTCCCCTGCCCCGTCCCAGCCAAATGCTGGCATAGGGCAGCGGAGCTGAACAACTCGGCCTTTGTGCTTGCCGTTGAGCAGGCCCGTGTGCACGCCGAAGCTCCCTGGCCCTCAGGGTGCGGGACCCGCTCACCCCTCCTCCCAGATGCTCGGTCGCCCTGGCAGCCCAGCCATGGAGATGGCACTTTCACAGCCTGTCAGCCCAACAGAGAAAGGAAGGAGAGCAATGGAGAGGCTCCCAGCTGAGGTCCTGTTTATATCCCCAGGGGGCCGTGGGCTCTCCCTTGGCACATGCACTGCTCGTGCTGCCAGGTTTGGATGCTGATGTTGGAGCAGGCAGGCTCCTGCCATGCCACCCGTCATCACCCCAGCGAGAGCTGCCAGTTCAGGAAGGAGCGGTCCCCACCACTTCCTGCACCTCTGTCTCTGTGCGTCCATCTGCCTCCCAACCCTGTGTGTCGGGTGCCTGGGGCTGGGAAGCAGCCAGGCTTGCTTGGCAGGAGCACTTGGCCGGGAACATGCAGCTCTGTCCTGGGCACTCAGTCCCTTGTCACTGTTTCTTCGCAGTGAGCTGAGTCTGAGCGGGCTGGAGGTGGTGGCCTGGCTCGTGGTGCCACTGTAGTCCTGCCGGCTCTCTCCTCCCTGCCTGGGCAAGAGAGAGATGGGGCTGGCGCTGATCACCTTGTTGGCCTCAGGGCAGCCTGTGTCCACCCCTTGCTGGCTTTGAGCAGGAGAAGCAGTCACCTGTGCCGGTGTGGGGACAGCCAGGCTGAGGCTGCCTGGTGGAGCTGGGGCACATGTCTGCTCCTGCCTGAGCTTGGGGGATGGTGAAGCAGCACCCCACTGGTTAAGTGCTATTTTATTTTGGTTGCTGCTTAGCAGGTAGGTCCCTAATTGCCACATAACCATAGAAGCCTGTGCCATGGGCTCCCAGGGGACCAGCTGGGCTCTCTGTGGATGTCTCAGCCCTTTAGGACAGGGCATCCTGGTGTGTTTGGCTCTGAAATTGATCCTGGTGCTGGGCACAAGCTGTCCTTCTGGCTGGTGGCCCATGATCGGGCACAGACCAGGTTGGCTGGCTGTGTCCACATGCAGGTGAGGGAGCAGCTCCATCATCCCACAGATTGGGTCCTGACAGCATCACACCCAGTTCTTGTGGACCCATAGACAGATAGGACGTGGCCAGCATAATTTTTGGTAGAGGTAGAGACAAGGAGTGCCAGAATGCATGCAGACAGCGACTTTATGGCCACCAAAGTTGCTGATCTCTGTTGCAGAGCAGGGAAACTGGGGCAGAGCACAGCATGCACTGCCAGCTCCCCCAGTGTCACCCGGTAGGGTTGAGGACAGGGCCAAGGAGAGGGCCTGTGCTGGCTCTGCAGATGCTTATGTCATGTTTGGAGGAGGTGTTGTGATGCCTGAGCATCACTTGAACTACACATGAACACCTACCTGACCCAACCAGGGTCTTGCGTTGTCTGGTGCCTGGCATGGTGGTGTTTCTCCTGGGAGGGCAGAGATGGGGCTGCCTGGTATGGGAGAGCTGGGACAGTCGGATGCTGGGGAACTGGAGGAGCTGCTGCATTGGCCTAGAGAAACCCTCTGTGATGTCTCTTGGTGGCCATGTAAATATCCTGTGATGCTGGATGGCATCGTGCGCTGTCCCACGTGGGGCTGTGGCTGCTAGCACTCGTCCCTGCCCTCCTGCTCTGCTTGCCCCACTCTGGTAGTGGCGATTCATAGTATTTGCACACGAGCTGGCAGCAGCTCCCAGGGACATCCCTGGGTGGTGCTTGGCGGATTGCCTGGAGAGCAGGACCCTCCCAGGGGGGTCCTGCATCTCCAGTGACCCCGGGGAGACAGGACGGCACAGGGGAGCACGTTGAGGACTGGCACCTGGGTCCCCTCCAGCCCCCACAGATCCCCTGACTGGGAGAGCCAGGGAGAGTGATGGGGTTCCTCGGGTGCTTGGAGCTGAGCTGGGCAGTGAGGTTTGGGGAACGGGAGTGGGTAAGATACAGTGTTGGCGTGTGGATAGCTGGAACAGCGCAGCATGGCCAAGCTCGAGGTGGGTCTCTGTTGTGGTTTAACCTGTCAGGTAGCTAAAACCTGCTGCTCATCCTCTCTTCCAAACAAACATGCACATATTTAATGACCTAAAGGGAATGGGGGGAAAAACAGAAGAAATTTTTTGCTGAAAACCCTGTTCTTATTTTTCTTGAGAGGAAAAAAATTTACAGTTTTTCCCTTTGCCCGTTCCCCTGGGACACTGTCGCTGTGCATGTCTGGGGTGGGGAGAGGGGGAAGCGCATCATGGTGGTCAAAAAATAATTAAAGCTGGGGTTAATTTTCCTGGAGGAGGGTGGGACCCTGGGAAGGCAACAGGAACGAGTCTAGGGCCAAGCACATCAGAAGCTGCTTTCTCTTGTGGCTGCTAAGCTAAATATACCACAGACAAACGTAGCTGTTCCCACACGTCTGCTGTGCAGGCTCCCAGCGGGGTGAGCGGGGTGCTCGCACTGCCTCCTGCCCTGCCGGGGACACCCTGTCCCCAAAAACAGAGTGGGTTTTGGCCCTCCTGGGCTTTGCTTGCTGCCGTGCTTGGCAAAGGGTGGTGACTTGTGCAGAGCCCCAATTTGCAAAGCGTCTGCTGCGGTCACTGTGCCGGCTTGCCAGCGATGCAGCTTCGGAGGAATTAATAACTGTGCTTATGAAGCACCCAGGGAGGGGAGATGTGGTCTCTAATGAGAGCTGTTTGCCGTGGCGCTTGGCTCCACACTCCCTCTTTCTCCGTGTGTCTCCCGGGACCAGCTAGCTTCCCACAGCCAGCACATCCACCAAAAGCTGAAGCTGCTGCAGCCCTAACATGTGCCAGTGCCTGCGCTGAAGCAGAGACGTGCCTGCGCGGGTCCGGCCATTCTGTACCCAGATTTCTCAGGGAGGGGTTGAGTGCAGGGGCTGGGGATGAGGCCAGAGCCAGGAGCCCAGCACAGCCTTGCCTGTGTCGAGTCCATGGCTGGCGACAGCCATCGGGCTGGGCGGTGGTTTGGTTTAGATGGTTGTTTTGGCACTGGGACTGTCTCATCATGTTTTTGCACTTCAAGCCTTTGTAACTGCAGTTTGATCTCGCTGCCTTTCAAGCGAGCGTGGCTGGCTGCAGTGCATCCCGGATGCCCACCCGTACCCTGTCAGTCCCCGTCAGGGCTGCTTCAATGTATTGATCAGTGTCTACGTGCAGCCCAGAGCTCGCTGCCTGGCTGGGGGCATTGCTGTGTGAATGAGCCAGCACAGGCGTGGGGAGTTGGCTGGCCCTGTATGGGCCATGCCGGGCTGTATCTAGCTGTTGGTGCAAGAGCAGTTTTAATTGCAGGCTGCGAGTCATTACCGGGTCTGCCTGTGCCATGGGACCCAGCCCTGCTCACCTCAGCTGTGGAGGTGGCTGGTGGCATCACTAGGATGCACCAACCTCTTTTCCCAGCCACAAACAGACCAAGGTTGTTGCTGGGTGCAGGAGTTGAAGCATCCCCTGTACTGTTTGCTGCACGCTGCAGGCAGAGATGCTGCCTGTCCCCTGCCCGCCAAAGTCATGGTTCCAGCATGGGCCATGCTCACGTCCTCAGAACCAGGCTCATGTCCCGCAGGAGTGGGGTGAGCCCCAAGGCTGCCCTCAGCCTGCTTCTCTTCCTGCAGGATCCGTCCCCAACTGTCCAAAGAGAAAATAGAGGGATGTCACATCTGCACCTCGGTGACACCCGGCGAGCCCCAGGTGTTGCTGGGGAAGGACAAGGCCTTCACCTACGACTTTGTCTTTGACCTGGACACATGGCAGGAGCAGATCTACACTACATGCGTGGGCAAGCTCATAGAAGGCTGCTTTGAGGGCTACAATGCCACTGTGCTGGCGTATGGCCAGGTACGTGCTCTGCCTGCTCCTTGAGCTCTGGCGTGGGCATTGGGCTCTCCTGCAGCGCTGGGTGCTGGGGATGCTGCGATGGCAGCTGCAGGGGCTAGAGGAGGTGGGGAGTGTGTAAGCTCCTGGGTGTGGAGAGGACAGAGAGTTGCCTCGGGGCTGGGTGAGAGCTGGGGCAGGGAGTGGCCTTGGGTGGGAGGAGAGGGAGGCAGGGCTGGGGTGGGAGCATGGGAGCCAGTGTGGTGGTGGGGATCAGAGGGACTCAGCGGAGGTGTTTGGGGAGCCTGGGGTGGCAGGGGGAGGTGTGGGGTCCAGTGGGCAGAGCTGAGCCTGGGAGGGCCCAGCCAGCTCCCCCTCACTGCATCTTTGCAGACTGGTGCGGGGAAGACTTACACCATGGGCACCGGCTTCGACATGAACATCTCTGAGGATGAGCAGGGTATCATCCCACGGGCCATCGGCCACCTCTTCAGTGGCATCGAGGAGCGCAAGCGGGCGGCACAGAGTCAGGGCGTGGCGGCACCTGAGTTCAAAGTCAGCGCCCAGTTCCTGGAGGTGGGTGACAGCAAGTCTGGGTGACACTGTGGCCTTGCCCTCTCCTTTGCTCAGCTCCCGTATCCTTGTCTCCTTGAGTCCTCCACGTCCTGGTTGTCCCCAGCTGAGCTAGATCCCACAGCAGGCGTGTGGCTGGGGATGCATGTCAGGGCAGAGGAGACTCAAAGCACCTGAATGTTGTTGACCTCATGATGGCCACAAACTGGGGTGTCACTTTCTTGTCTGCAGGGAGTACCCCCCATAGGGAAGGGGCTTATGCCTTAGTCCCCTGGAGATTCAGGGGGCTCTGGGCTCACTTACTTCTGTTTGAGGTTGAGGATAGCAGCATACCTGCTCCACTGGTTCTGGACCAGTGTTCCCAGTGAAACAAGGAGAGGACAAAGTGCCACTTCCTCAAAGCGGGAATTTGAGGAAGGGCTGTGTTATTTCCCATGTCCTTTGCTGCATCTTTGACCTTGAGAATGCTTCATTGCATCCTCTCCCACCTCTGCTTTGGCCACTCCATTTCAAAAGCCTCTTCTATTAACTGCTTCTTTCCCTGGAGAAGTTTGTCCCAGAAAGCCTGTGGACCTTGTGTGTCTGCAGTGTTTTCCCTGGGGTCTGGTCCTGGGATGAAAGTGCAAAGAAGTTCAAGATGGGAACTGTCTTAAGGGCCTGGTGAGGAAAAAATAGGGCAGTGTTGAGCAAAGCTGAGCTCCTGAAAAAACTTCATCTGGTTGGTGTTCCGATCTCGGGTACAGCCCGGAGGAGACAAGCAGGCAGAAAGAGAGACCCTGTGCTGTGATCTTGGTCCATGTGGCAAGGTGGAGTTCCTCCAGATGTCGATGGCCTGGAGAGGGGAAGCAGTGCCCAAAGTCACCTCCTAGCCTGGAGGGCTGACCTCCTTGCTGGAGAAATCCTTCCCAACCAGCTTTCCATCTGCAGAACACTTGTTAGCTCCCATGGTGCTGTTGTGTCCAGCTTTATCCCTCCCTCCCTCCCTCCCTACCACTCGACCTGTTCGAGCCTCAAGCTGCCTTCCCACACATCCTCGGCCTTGTGGGGCTTTGCTCTGGAGAACCTGTGGGCTGGGATGGAAATGGGGACAATTTCCTGCTTGTTCTGAAGCCATTCTGGGGGATGAACCTTGTCCGTCTTTCTCTCTGATGGAGCGTCCCCTAACCCTGTTGGAGCCAGGACATAGTCCTGCCTTCCCTGGGCAGGATGCTGGCCTTCAGCCCAAAGTGTGTCCCCTTATCTTATGTGACACGCATTCCCTTCCCTCTCAGCCCCCCTGGTATTTGCTCTCTAGGAGAGCCTCTGCTGTCCAGCTATAGTTTCGCTTACCCCCGTTTCTCCCACTCAGGTTGAGATGACCCGACACTGCCCTAAGGAGTTGGGTGACCTGTTAGTTGGGGTTGGGACACATGAAGGATGAACACTGGGGAGAGGACTCCTGTGCTACCTCTGTCCCAGACCCTCTGTTCCCTAGGAAGCATCTCTGTACACCAAGAGGTCCAACACAACCCGGGGGCACCTGAGGGTGACAGAGCAGTGGCCCTGCATGGGCTCACACCAGCTGCTGTGGAGATTTCCCATAGCTTTTCTCTCTTTACCACCTCTGACCCCTGGTGATTTTGGCTCTCAAAATAGCCGCAGAGATGTTTGTCTGGTGGCTGCAGTGGAGGGTGGGAACAAGGCTTCCTCTGCTGTGTTTCAAAGCCAATCATGGTCATAGTCCCCAGGCCAGCTGTGCCCAGTGGGACACTGGCAGCCCCAGGGTGGGGGGACCATCTGCCAGCTGCGGGGGGCTTAAAGGTTTTCCAAGGGCCCTATTACTCTCTCCGTGTGGGGAGAGTAAAAGTCCATTGCCTGATGGCCCCGTGACCAAGGCCATTGGAGTCTGTTGAGGACTTTGCCTGCTGATCCACCCTGCAGGCATGGACATCAAACCAGGAGCTCCTGAGCTGCTGTGTCAAGACCTGTCCTATAGCCACCCTTATCCAGGCAACCCGGGAGGGTTTTGCAGCGATAATGGCTCTCCTGTGCCAGCATGGGCACGTGGCCACATCAGATGCTGGTTGTCAACCCTGCTGTCTCGGCAGTGGCACAGGATTTGGCCCTGCTGATCCCTGTCCTGTGACTCTCCTCCTGGGAGCAGGCTGTCAGAGTGGGGTTTAAACCCTTGGGGAGCCTATTTGCACCTGGGGTAGCCAGGCATGGATTAGCCTGATCCGCTCTGCTGGCCAGGAGCCTGTGGTCCTTGGGTGACCCTGTGCTCTGCGCTGGGACGTGGGTGCGAGAGGATGATGTGTGGCATTGCGGAGGGG
>NW_010512881.1:16793-42830 GCF_000687285.1 Phaethon lepturus
GGCCGGCGGAGGGACAGACGGGCAGGGGTGTCCCTCCGCCCCAGGGTGAGAGACGATGCTGCAGGGTCAACATATGGATGTGGGCATTGTCTGTCAGCTCTGGGTCCTCAGGGACCCCTCCTTGTCCAGCGTTCCCCGGTCCCTCTTGTCCCCTTCTCACCTGGCAGAGGTGACCTCAGGGAGCTGTTGTGGGAGAGGGGCTCCACTGGCTTATGTGGCCAGGGGCTCTCTGGGTGAGCAGGGAAGGCAGGCGGGTGTGTAGCTCATGGGTATCCACTCAGGCTCTGAGGACGAGGCTTTGAAAGTGTCCTGGTTCCCGCACAGCTGCTTCTATGGGCCAGGGACAGGACAGGATTGGGCAGCTAGAATCAACCCAGACTGCAGCTCAAAGTTTTGCGGGGCAGACACGCACATGTACGTACGCACATGTGTGCACACAGGCACCATTCCTTCTGGGCATCCTGTCCTAGCTGGGTACCATGCATGCAGGTCAGATCTTGCCTGTGCATCATCTCCTACCTGCATGCACATGCTTGTGTGTCCTCTCTTACACTTGCGTGCACATCAGGTCTCCTGGTCAGCCTTGCCTAAGCACACCCCATGTGTGTGAACATACACGCACCCCCAGCTGTGTGTCTTGTCCTCCTGGCTCTCAGGACTGCAGCAGCAGGATGCTCTAGCAGCTTCCTGCTTACTACTACTCACCCCGCACCCACTTCCTCCTTGCTCAGCTCTACAATGAGGAGATCCTAGACCTGTTTGACAGTGCCCGCGACCCTGATGGACGCCACCGCAAATCCAACATCAAAATCCATGAGGATGCCAGTGGGAACATCTACACCACAGGGGTCACGTCGCGCCTCATCAGCTCGCAAGATGAGGTGGGTGCAGGATGGGGCAGACATGGAGAAGGGATGGCAGCTGGATGCCCACTGGCCAGAGGGATGTGTGGCATGGGGACATCCAGGTGAGGCAGGGATCTCACCCGGGATGTAACAGAGCAGCCCAGGGGTGATGCAGGGAGAAGTCGGTGTGCCTGCTGGGCTGTGGCAGGGTGCTGTCGTGACTCCTTAGAAGGGTGCTTCAAGGTTTTGTTCTTCCCTGCCCCATGTCGTTGTAGCTCATCCAGTGCCTAAAACAGGGGGCTCTTTCCCGCACCACTGCCAGCACCCAGATGAACGTGCAGAGCTCCCGGTCCCATGCCATCTTCACCATTCACCTGTGCCAGATGAGAGTATGCACCCGCCCAGAGCTGGTGAGATATGCTTCTGCCTCATGGCTGGGCTGTTTCTGGATCTGATACCAGATGTATCAACATGTGTGTGGGTCCCTTGGAAAGGGGAGAGGGTTTGAAGTCTTGCAAAGAGAGGCAGGGCTTTGTCTCTCTTCTTTCCAGCCATAGCATTTAATGGGAGCTGAGGTCTGCCCTGGAGCAGCCCCATCCAAGCCAGGGATGGTCTGGCCCAAGGGATGGCCCAGAGCAAGCTGCTGCTGGGATCCTCTCCCCCATCCTTGAGGGGCTGGATGCAGAGGGTGAATGCTCAGGCTTTTGCTGACATCTGAGTGTGTCCAAGGGAGCTCCTGCCCACTCTGGGTCTGTGGTGGTGACCCTCTCCATGTGTGCCTGGCCACAGGTGAACGTGGAGGTGACCAGCCTCCTAGACAGAACCCAGCCTACCACCGAGTATGAGACGCTCACGGCCAAGTTTCACTTCGTAGACCTGGCTGGCTCAGAGAGGCTGAAGCGAACGGGTGCTACTGGCGAGAGAGCGAAGGAAGGCATCTCCATCAACTGTGGGCTGGTATGGCCCTGGGTACTGGCACGCAAGGGGAGGGGGGAGGCAGGGCCTGCCTGGGGGAGCCTGGGACACCTTTGAGTCCTGCTTGGAGCTGCTCTGGGCTGTTGGGGTTGCTGCTGTCTCTGCTAGGGTTTATGCTACCTGGCCCTGTAGGCAGGAATATGCACAATCCAAAATGCCAGTGGTGAGGGCACAGCTCTGCTGCTGAGGGCAGGCCTCTGGGGAGGGGTGCAGCTGGGCACAAGGGTGCAAGTCGCCAAAAGGCTGAGGTCTGATAACTTGAGCTTAAAAAAAACTGTCAGTGCACGTGGGAGACAGGCACAGCCTAGGGAAGGGGGGCGAATGCTGAGACTGGCAAGGGAAGCCCCGTGCCTCCACCTCTTGCACCCCAAACCGGTGCTGCAGCACATGCCCCAGGCCTGACATGCTGGCTACATGACAGCTACATTCTCAGCAGGGACTGAATTCGGGGGGGCCTTTCATTTGTGTTGGTAGCTGGCCTTGGGGAACGTCATCAGTGCCCTCGGAGACCAGAGCAAGAAAGTTGTGCACGTGCCCTACCGCGACTCCAAGCTCACCCGCCTGCTGCAGGATTCTCTTGGGGGCAACAGGTAAAGGGGTTCCAGGCCAGGGCTGAGCCTCGCGAGAGGACTGCAGGGGCTGTCCCCCTGCAAATAGGTCTGAGGGTCTATGGAGAAATGTAGGAGCTATTTCAGGACTCAGATGCCTCATGGGTTGCCTGGTGGGAAGGAGATGCCTCCTGGCAGGCAGCGCATGACTTTGCAGATGTAAAGACCTTGGTTTCTCATGAGTCCCACATGCAATTAGCCAGCTTTGGCAGAATTAGCTGGGGCAAAACACTCCGGAGCCCTTGCAGATCTGGGATTTGGCAGGTGGTGTTGCCCAGCATGGGATGGATTGAATTCCCTGCCTGCTTTGGGGGTGCTTCTCTGAAGAGCCCATTCTTCCCCAGCAATCCTGGGCTCGCTGGTGGAGGTTGGCTTTGCACAGCACTGTGTAATGGGGTGGGGTCTTGCTGGTGCCCTGGCTCTGGGAGGGACGGAACCCAGTTTATACCTTGGTTATAAAACACAGAAGGACCTAGGATGGGTATCTAGGGTCATGTGGCATGTGCTGGGTCCCAGGTTTCCAGGTGCCAAGTTGGCACAGGGTGGGGGAAACTGTCCTTTCACCCTGCCCTTCACCTCCCCAAGCCAAACCATCATGATCGCCTGTGTGAGCCCATCTGACCGGGACTTCATGGAGACCCTGAACACACTCAAGTATGCCAACCGGGCTCGCAACATCAAGAACAAGGTGGTGGTGAACCAGGACAAGACAAGTCAGCAGATCAGTGCCCTGCGGGCCGAGATCGCCCGCCTGCAGATGGAGCTGATGGAGTACAAGGCAGTGAGTGGCTGAGTGAGCCTGCAGGGGTGGGATGGAGGCAGGAGCAGAAAGCCTCCTCATGTTTGAACTGGGGCAGTTTTATTGGGAAAGACCCTCCTGCCTAGCATGCACTGCCCCTATTGATAGGGGTATTTGCTAGGAGAGGTCAGGAGGCTTAAGAAACCAGGGCTCAGCTCCTGCCCTGCCACAGGCAGGACGTTGGGTCAGTCTCTTGGGGATGCTAAGGCAGAGAGAAGCCTTGAAGCATCCCTTACCCTCTGCTTGTTGAGCTCAGACTGCCTCCTCATCCCTGCCTCTGCTTTGGTGTCTGGGGCTGCCCCCAGGGATGCAGTGATGGGCCCCCATGTCCCAGCTTGCCCTGCACTCAGGGACTGCCCTCCTGTCCGCACAGGGCAAGCGGGTCATTGGGGAGGATGGCTCAGAGGGCTACAGCGACCTTTTCCGTGAGAATGCCATGCTGCAGAAGGAGAACAGCGCGTTGCGCATGCGGGTGAAGGCCATGCAGGAGGCCATTGATGCTATCAACAGCAGGGTCACCCACCTCATGAGCCAGGAGGCCAATCTGATGCTGTCCAAGGCAGGTGAGGCTGGGCTAGTGTGTGGCATGATAGGTCAGCCCAGCCAGCATAGCTGGGATGGGTGCTGAGGTATAGCCTATGTCTTGCCCTGATCTACCTGTGCTTCTGCTCCTTCAGGTGATGGTAATGAAGCCATTGGTGCCCTCATCCAGAACTACATCCGGGAGATTGAAGAGCTGAGGTGAGCCGGCCACAGGGGCTGCTGAGTCACTTGGGTCCCTGGGCCAGTGGGTGCCCTGGTGGGGTCTGAGCCCAAGTGTGTCTCACAGCTCCGTGCCTCCAGCATCAGTGGGGTGAGTCGTAAGCCCTGATGGAGTAGCATCTGACTACACTGCTGCTACACTGGGGCTGCAGGAGCCCCAGCCTTGGTGCTGGGCAGTGCTTTGGCCATTGTCAACCTTTGTGTGGCCATTGATGGAGGGGGAGATCCTGGCAGGAGTGCCTGATGTCTCCCAGGGACTGCTGGCCCCCCAAAGCTGGGTCCTTCACAGTCTCTTGTGCAATCCTAGGACCCTGTCTTGCAGGATCATGACCTTCTGACCCAACATGAATGGGAATGGCTTTGTGGCAACTCTGTCCCTGGCTCACACCATCCTAAAACCAGGCAAGATCCCCTCCTCTGGGGACAGTGAGATGTCCTCTCTTTGACCACATCCCATCTCCACTCCCTAGGACAAAGCTCCTGGAGAGCGAGTCCATGAACGAGTCTCTGCGTCGCAGCCTTTCGCGTGTCTCTGCTCGACCTCCCTACTCCATTGGCTCGTCCCCAGCATCTGGCTTGGCTGGCTTGTGCAGCCCTGCTGCTCCGGTGGAGGCAGAGGCCTCTGATGTCCTCCAACGGGCCAAGCAGGACCTGGAGCGCTTGAAAAAGAAAGAGAGGAGGCAGCGGAGGAAAAGGTGAAGGCAGCTGCTGTGCGATGTTGGGAAGGGGGAGGCTGTGTGTTGGTCCCTGTCTGTCCTTGTGGGGTCGGGTATCCTGCTTTCTCCATCCGTGCTAACGCCAGAGCATCAAGACAGAGCCCAGACGCCTGGGTTCCCCTCCCAGCACTGCCTTGTCCTTGGTCTCCTTTTCACTTACCACATGATTCTGGAGGCTGTATTTGCCAAAAATGTCCAAAAGCAGGAGGTGAGGGGGCCCCCAGCAGGACCTGACCCCCCACGCTGGGACTCACCAGCAACCCTCTGCTCTCCCCCAGCCCGGAGAAGGAAGCATTTAAGAAACGGCAGAAACTGCAGCAGGACAATGGGGAGGAAACAGATGAGAATGAGGTGGAAGAGGTGAGTGGGCTTTGTGCTCATAGCAAGGGGGGATGTTTGGGTGTGGAGCATTGTCATTGCCCTATGTGGGAGAGGGACCAAGCTCAGTCTTGGCCCTGCAAGCAAGCTGGAGGGGCCGTGGACCCGAGGACTCCATGCTGGAGTATGGGGGAGCTGGATGCTCCCCAGCCAGCCTTGCTGTGGAGCAAGGAGCCCACATCTTTTTGGGCTTAGTTTCAATAAGTGTAGGTGAAGGGGAGTTGGGTGATGCAGTGCTACTCAGCTGCGAGGGGGTGGGTGCAAGGATGGATGGGGCACAGAGCTGCTCCTCTCAACAGTGTACGCTGGGGGTCCAGAAATGGTGCTGCAGCCCCTGGGCATCCTGTGTGGAAGGCTGAGTCCCATTGTGGGGGCTGCAGCCCGTCACTGTGTGGTGAGCTCAGGTTTGGAGGACAGAAGAGTTGCAGAGAGAAGGGCAAGGCCATGCTGCAAGCTGAGGTTAGGCACTTGTCCCTTAGGAGGAGGAGGAACAGGATGAGAGTGGCTGTGAGGAAGAGGATGGACGTGAGGATGAAGATGAGGACTCAGGCAGTGAAGAGAGCCTGGTGGACTCGGACTCGGATGCAGAGGAGAAGGGTAAAGTGCAGAGCCATGCATGCAGTCCAGGGCATGGGGGTGCATTTGCTGGTGTCTCCTGGCAGTGAGCTCTGGTCCCGGGAAGGGAGAGTCCACTGGGATGCCCCGGCCACACTTCCTCTTGGAGGGAGCTTCGAAAAGCACCAGGGTTGTTGCAAGGAGTCTCCCAGTGCTCTTTGGGGTGCTGCCGCTCCCCAGCAATGTGGCTTCCCATTGGGAACAGCTGCCCTCTCCCTGTGCTGTGGCTCAGTGGGGCTGTGGGAGCGATGCTCACCCATTGCTCCCAGCCTGACTGAGCCCCACCGGCCTCCAGCTGTGAATTTCCAGGCTGACCTGGCAGATCTGACTTGCGAGATAGAGATCAAGCAGAAGCTGATTGATGAGCTGGAGAACAGCCAGCGGCGCCTGCAGACCCTCAAGCACCAGTACGAGGAGAAGCTGATCCTGCTGCAGAACAAGATTCGGGATACACAGCTGGAGCGAGATCGAGTCCTGCAGAACCTCAGTGAGAACCGCCTTGCTTGTGAGATCCCATCCCTGCAGCATTGGGCCCCAGTCCCAGCTCCCGCCCAGCTGACTCAGAGCCAAAACATCCACCCTCTGCATGCAACGTTGGCTCTCGTAGAGCTTTGCCATCCCACTGCCTCTGCTTGAGCCCCTGGGACCCCCAAGACCCTGCTTGTCTTGCTGTGGGAGCAGGTCTAGTCACATGAAGAGCTCCTGACCCCGCAGGTGCTGGAGAGGTGGCTGGAAACGATCGCAAGGCAAAGCCTTTTCTAGCCTTGAACACCACTTCATGAGATGTGGGAACACTTGGGGAAACCAAAGTGCTGAGGGGCACATGAACACCCCAAAGACCTAGTGGTGCAGCTGATCTCCAGGCTCAGCAGGGCACAGGATCACTGAAGCGCATGACTGTAGGTCTAGGTCTGCAGCTCCTCTCAGCCCAGCGACTGTCCTGTAACCCACTGTACCCGCCCTGTGCTGAGCCTGAACCTTCTCTTCCAGTGGGTGCCCCTAGACAGACCCCAGCTGGTGATGGGGCCAGAGCAGAGGATGTGAAGGAGGGGTTTGGTGGGACGGAGAGGGAGCAGTGCCCAGTGCCTCCAGGCAGGGTGTGTGTGTGCAGGAGGAGCCCTGGGTGCATGGCCATTGCAAGCCTTCTCCTTGCTCCCCCAGGCACCATGGAGTGCTACACGGAGGAGAAAGCCAACAAGATCAAAGCAGACTATGAGAAGCGTCTGAAAGAGATGAACCGGGACCTGCAGAAACTCCAGGCAGCCCAGAAGGAGCATGCTCGCCTGCTCAAGAACCAGTCCCGCTATGAGCGGGAGCTGAGGAAGCTCCAGGCAGAGGTGGCTGAGATGAAGAAGGCAAAGGTACCGGGACGTGCCAGGGCAGGGATGGCATCCCTTGATCAAGTCTGGCCCCCTCCTCAGAAACAATGTTTTCCACTCCTGGTGGCAAGCACAGGATATCTGTCTGTCTGTCTAGTGGGTGGGTGCCCTGGGACAGTGGGGTACCAGCACCGGCAGGCAGTACCTCCCCATTCCAGGTTGCGCTGATGAAGCAGATGCGGGAGGAGCAGCAGCGGAGGCGGTTGGCAGAGACAAAGAGGAATCGGGAGATCGCACAGCTCAAGAAGGAGCAGCGCCGGCAGGAGGTGAGAGCCCAGCCTGCCCATGTGCCACTGGATGTCCATGTGCAGAGCAGGAGCTGGGCTGGTTGGGGGTGGATGTTTTTCCTGCTCTGGCACTCCGAGGTGCTGATAAATATCAGTTGGTGAAGCTCAGGGCCCTGCTGCACCCCACGTATGGCCTTGCCAGGGGTTGTGCAGCCCCAGCAGAGCACAGCTGGCTGAGTGGCTCCCAAGGGCTTCCTGCCGCTCCCAGTGTGGTTGTGGGAGATGCTGTGAGTTCCTGGCCATGCTCGGGGCGCAATGTGCCATCAGGGCCAGCCTCGAGGCTGGAAACCTGCTCGCTGTTAAAATCGGGAGGGAGACTGTTCATGCCAAAGTAACTGCTCCAGGCTTTGGTGGTGGGAGCCCTGGGACTGTAAACGTCGCTGGGTGTCTGGGCAGGACCCCAGGTGTCTCTCTTTCTCTCTCATGCAGTTTCAGATCCGGGCTCTGGAGTCTCAGAAGCGGCAGCAGGAAATAGTGCTGCGGAGGAAAACCCAGGAGGTGAGGGGTGGGGGGTGGCAGCCCCCAGCCTCCATGGAGGTCCTGGCCCCAGCACTTGGCTCAGAGACACCCTGTCCTCCAGATAGTGCCAGCTCTGGGAGCGTGTTTCCCAAAAGGGTGGAAGGATTTTTATGGCTCATTAACCAGGTGGGAGATGGTCGCAACCAGCAGAGGAATTGCCCATCTCCTGGGGCAGCTGAGTCTGGCAGCAGGGTATGGGCTACAATGGAGAAGGGGGAAACCCATGGGGCACAAATAGCCCTAAGGCTTTGGGTCTCCAGAGCGGCCGCTCGTCGTCTCATGGGGACCTGGGGGTGACAGCTGAGGGGCTGTCACCCCCAGGTGACAGCCCTGGGGTCAGGGATCGTCCTCGATCCCCTCGAAACCTGGGGGTTTGGGCTGAGGTTGCCAATCTGACACCCTCTCCTCCACCCCTCCTTTGGGCAGGTCTCAGCGTTGCGCCGTCTCGCCAAGCCCATGTCAGACCGGGTTGCGGGCAGGACGAGCCAGAAGCTGACTATGCTGGACTCGGGTGCGGAGGTCTCAGCCAGCACCACCTCCTCTGAGCCCGAGTCCAGCGCTCGCTCCGTCTCCAGCATCGTGCGCCAGTGGAACAGGAAAATCAACAACTTCCTGGGAGAACCCTCGTCCTCCGTGAACGGGGCTCGGCCAGCCAGGTCAGGGCAGGGATGGGTGGGTGATGAGGCATCCCAGGACTCCCATGTCTGACTTTTGGCTGATGGGGGAGCTTGAACCACTGACCCAGTGACAGGCTGTGTTGGCAGTGTGTGACTGACTGTCACCTGGGCTTGAGTCCAGTGCTGGCCTTCCACGAGCATTAAATGCCATGGCGCAAACCCTGCTGGGCTCATCTCTTGTCCCTCTCTTTGCTAAGGGAAGATGGAAATTTGGGCAATCCAGAAACAATGCAGACTCCTTCTCTGCTTCTGGCCAGCCAGAGCCCAGGCATCCTTTTGGGGCAAGTGTAGCTTTCCAGGCATGGTGTGCCTGATGGCCCAGGTGTCTCTTCTCCCCTCTGGCTGTAGGAAGAAGTTCCCCAAGAAGGGGGCAAGCCAAACCTTCAGCAAAGCTGCCCGCCTCAAGTGGCAGTCGCTGGAGCGGCGCATCTTCGACATTGTCATGCAGAGGATGACCATTGTCAACCTGGAGGCTGACATGGAGCGGCTCATCAAGGTGACAGTGACACTGGGGACAGAGAGGGCTGGGTGGTGGGTGTGGGGCAGGGGGACAGCCATGTTTGACAGTGCCAATCCCCCTCTCTTTTTCCCTAGAAACGCGAGGAGCTGGCACTGCTGCAGGAAGCATTGCTGGGCAAGAGGGCAAAACTGCAGGCAGAGAGCCCCAAGGAGCAGAAGGGGCTGCAGGAGCTGAACGAGGAGATCGAGGTGCTGGGAGCCAACATCGACTACATCAACGACGGTATTTCTGATTGCCAGGCCACCATCATGCAGATCGAGGAGACCAAGGTGAGTGGCTGGACTCAGCCCACATCCTTGGGAGATGAGGGTGTCCTGGGGCATGGACTGGACGTCCTGGAGTCCACCTCTGAGCTGTGTCTCACACTCAGTGGACATGCACCCACACAGTCACTTCTCCTTAGGTGGTTAATTGTGGAGGGGAGTGCTGCCAGGTCCTTGCACATCCATACACAGGCTGCTGGTGCCCCATGCCCCACCACCCTGGGACATAGGGAAGCTGCAGCCCCTCTCCTGCCCTATGGGATGGCGGTCCCTTGTCCCCGTGGGAGTTTCATGTGCTGGAAACATTCCAGAGAGGACTGGCTTTTTTTCCAGCAGAAACCCTGAAGGTTTTCCGTCTGGTTTTGACATTGAGCACGCTGCAGAGATGCTGTGCTGCTCCCAGCTCCCCTCTAGTGGCTGCACACTTGGCTGGAGGCTGTGTGCTGTCCCTGGCTGTCACCTAGATTGGCAGAGAAGAAGGGACTGTTGTTAATTCACATTAGCTTTTGGGCCAGTGACCTGATCTGCTGTGGATTTGTGTAAGGCTGGTGTCTTCAGATTAGTGTCTAATGTGTTGGCACCAGGATTCCAATAGCAATACAGAAGCCCTTCAGGTTGTGTTGGCCATCTCCGTGCCCAGTAGCCACTTGGACAGACTGAGGAGAGCGAGTGTTGGGACTAGGCAGTGCTGGCAGGGTGGTGGAGGTGCTGTGCTGGCCGTGGTGCCCATTCTGCCCACCCCACGCCCAGCAGCAAAGCTCCCTCGCTGCATCCAATGCCTGTCCTTCCACGTTTCAGGAGGAGCTGGACTCCACGGACACCTCGGTGGTGATTAGCTCCTGCTCCCTGGCCGAAGCCCGGCTCCTGCTGGACAACTTCCTGAAGGCCTCCATCGACAAGGTGTGGGGCCAGGCTGGGACCCGGATGCATGACGGGATTTCTTGCAGCTGGGGAGGGGAGCAGAGTGCCAGGGTGCGGACCTGGTGGTGGGGATCCGAGACACTTGCCTGAGGCCCAGCGTGGCTGTCCTTCCCCAGGGGCTGCAGGTGGCACAGAAAGAGGCCCAGATCCGCCTGCTGGAGGGGCGCCTGCGGCAGACGGATGTGACCGGCTCCTCACAGAACCACGCTATCCTGGACGCTCTGCGGGAGAAGGCTGAGTTGCACCCTGAACTGCAGGCCCTGATCCACAATGTCCAGCAAGGTGGGACGTGGGACTAGCTCATCCTCAGGCCAGGCATGCTGCCTGTGGGGCAAGGTGCCCACCCATGCTGGCCTCCCAAGAAACACGAGGAGGTTCCACGGCTGGGGCCAGAGTACCCAGGGCTGCCCTGAGGGCAATGCTGGGTGGAGATGTGTGCTCTGGCCACCACACAACAGGGACGAGGACCAGGTCCCCCCCCTCAACTGCCCGGGCTGTCCCCTCTGCCATGCAGTTCAGATGGGTCCCCTCTGCACTGCTGATGTGCTGTCTTCCTCCTGCACAGAGAATGGCTACACCAGCACAGATGAGGAGGGCTCAGAGTTCAGCCTGGCTTCAGATGGGAGGGAAGTGGCCCCAGTCCTGCCTGAGCTGGTGCTGGCTGGGGAGGCTAGGGGTGGGTAGGATCTCTGGTGCCACCCATGGGACCTTGCAGATGGACATGGACGGACAAAGCCCCACCTAAGCTTTCCTGTGGTGCCCAGCCCTTGGAAAGGGGAACAGAGATATCTCTTAGACACTATCAGGGAGTGAAGACTAGGTCATCCCTTGGAGAAGGGGTGCTGGGGAGCAGGGAGTGATCCAAGGAGTCTGGTGGGCTGGTGGCAGCCAGCTCTCTGAAAGGAGTTTATCACTGAAAGATCCATCTTTGCTCCCTTCTCCATGCAGCATCTCCCAGTCTTTCACCATGAAGGGCTCAGCAAGCCAGGATGACTTCAAGTTCAAGGTTAGTTGGCCTTTCTTTGTGGCCCCATCACAGGGAATGGGAGTGGGGGTGGAGGGGGCATGTTGCTCAGCAGTGCTCCAGGCCTCTGCTCTGCAGTCTTACCCCTGCAGAGCCAGGCTTGGCATAAGGCAGTATGGCTGGTCTCTGGGTGGGGTCAGCTCTAGGCAAGGGGCAACCCAGGCCTCCTGGTCCTATGGTCCTCTGAAGCACCAGAGACTTGGGAAACATCCACCACGTCAGCCAATACCCTCCAGATTTGAGCAGGCACCAAGGAGGTCCCTGTGCAGTGCTGCATCCATTGTGGGCAAAGGTGGAGGAAAGCACCCGTTGTTCTGCACAGGCTGTCACATTTGCTTAGAGTATGGAGAGCCATCACTGTGATGGGCATCCCAGCACAATGCAGGGGGAGCTCAGCCTCCTGTGTGCAGAAAGCATGAGCTGCTCCACCCCACAGCTTTCTGGCTGCCTGTGCCTGAGCCCTCTGCCCTACTCTAGGGAGAGCCCAAGCTCTCAGGGCAGATGAAGGCAGTGTCGGCTGAGTGTCTAGGACCCACGCTGGATGTCTCCACCAAGAACATCACCAAGTCCTTGGCATCCCTCATGGAGATCAAAGAGGATGGGATCAGCTTCTCCATCCGAGACCCCTATTACAAGGAGAAGGTGTCACGCACCATCAGCCTGCCCACGCGAGGAAGCACCTTGTGAGCATGGGATGATGGGTCTCTGGGCATTGGGAGGCTCATGGAGGCATGGGCCAGCAGGTGGGAAGTTGTGCCCTAGTTGTGGAGTTGCAGAGCAGTGAGGGTGATCCCAATCCTGCATCTATCCAGGCTTGTCTACAGCAAGCAGTGGTGGATTTCTCCAGTGGGACTTGGAGAGTGTCTAGGAGTATGTTGGCATCCTCTGCAGATGCAGAGAAGGGTACTCCAGGAGGAGGGAAAGAAGAGGGGCATGTGAGGGTCCCTGACTCACTGCCCTGGGTTATCAGCCGCCTTGGAGGCTTCTTGGGTTGCCAGAAGCCTCCAACGCTCTCACAGGATGACTCGAGGCATCCTCTCATCTTGTGATTGTGACTTCAGGGCAGCCCAACTTCTC
Organism: Phaethon lepturus; assembly: GCF_000687285.1. NCBI lineage: Eukaryota > Metazoa > Chordata > Aves > Phaethontiformes > Phaethontidae > Phaethon > Phaethon lepturus. The sequence continues at coordinate 29,159 of NW_010512881.1, forward strand.
CTGTGCTTTGATGGGGAAGGACATGGGTGTTCAGCATGGAGGGATCCCAGCAGGGTGGGGCAGGCACCCACTGTGCTCTGTTTCACTTGCTTTAGTCCCAGGCAATCTCGTGGCTCGGACACTTCACCTCTGACAAGGAGGAAATCCTATGACCGTGGGCAACCTGCCAGGTGAGCTTGGGAGCTGGAGAAATGGCAACATGGGCAGGAAGAGGCTGGGTGGCCCAGACAATTGGGGAGAGATGCTGGCAGGGCCAGCTCTTGTGCCAGGCAGCTGCCAGGTGAGCAATTCCCAAGTCATGTGTCCCTCTAATCCTTCCTGGCTCAGGCCTCCAGACGTTGGCTTTACGCCTCCCTCATCCCCACCCACCCGTCCACGCAATGACCGCAATGTCTTCTCTCGTCTCACAAGCAACCAGAGCCAGGGGTCTGCCTTGGATAAGTAAGTCCTGGTGGGGTGGGAGGGTCTGAGGGAGAGGGACCCACACCGTAACAGCAAATGGCACGTACCAGGTCCCATGGTGGGGTGTAGGAGCACAGGACTTGGGTCGGCTCCAGCCAGCTTCCTGCCACCACTTTCACTCCCTACTCCTCTCCATGAGGGAGCGGATGCTCTGCAAGGGCCATGCTGGACCCTTGCCCTGTCCTGCCTGCTGTGTGTCTCCTCTGAGACCTCTGGCCGCTTGCAGGAGCTTGCAGTCCTGGCCTCTGGCTAAGTTCTGCTTGGAGACATGGCGGTGCCAGACTTGGGCCACTGGTAAAGGCTATGGAGCATGATGGGGTGAGGCGGGAGGGGGCTCGCAGGAAGCTGAGAACTGGCACCAACCCACAAATGCTGCTCCAGCCTCCTGCAGCAACAGGTCGGGCAGCTGCCCTCATCTTGGAGCATTGCTAGCAGTGCTGACGTTCCCTGATGGAGACCTGCTGCCTGGTCCTCACATGCCCTCCTGCTGCTCTGCCCTCTCCCTGGTTCTCCATGTGTGCTTCTCTTTCTCCCTCTCTCCCCTTCTTCTCTCTGTCCTGCACTGGCTTGGATGCAATAACAATTCTCCATCTCCAGCTCCTTTTCTGCCTCTTCTAGTCGGGGTTTTCTCTCCCATAATCCTGCTAATTTTCTGCCCCTAGGTCTGATGACAGCGATTCCTCTGTCTCGGAGGTGCTGAGGTATAGACAACTTTCTATTTATTATCCCTTCTTCCTCTGCTGCTCCTCCTCCTCTCTGTCTTATGAGTCTGCTCTCCCTTGACCCTGCATGCTCCACCTTACTGCTCTCCCCCAACTCCCAGCTTGTGTGTGCTGTCCCCTCCTGGCATGCCACCTCCAGTGTCTGACACTGTCCCCTCGGTTGCAAATTTCGAAAAGCTCCTGCTCTGTTCAGCCCTTGGAAACATGGCACTGAGCTCACTTGTGGGCACTGGCTGGTTTGGGGTGGCAGCATGTTCTGGGCTCTCATCAGCATGATGCCACCATGTCCCATCCTGGTCCCCCAGCTCTCCAGCAGGATGGTGTGATGCTGGGGAAGGGGGCAAGCAACCCTGGGTGCTCCCAGTGTGTCCTTCTTGCAAGCATCTTCCAGACAGATATCTCCAGATGCTCCCCACACCTGGTTGTGCTTCCCTGGTGCTGGGTTGTGGGTGGGTAGATCTCTTTCCCAGAGGAACCAAGTCAGACTGTGGTGCAGAGCTCAGCCTTGGGACTAAGGTGCTCCTGGGCTTGTCCCACAGCACCCTCCTGCCTAGAGAATTTTCCCAAGCTGAGGGCTGGCTTTCTCTCCATCCATTAGGAACATCAGCCCTCTAGCACCCAGGTGTCCCCTCACATTGCCCATGCCCTAAGTTCTCATAGTCACTGGGCAGGTGGTACCAGATGTGTCTATGCTGTGTCACCTTGGGCAGTTTGCCATCATGCAGCAATGCAAAGTCCATCGATAACATCTCACCCTGGGGAGCTGGAATTTCCATTTAGATTCAGTGTCACCTCGAGACTGGTAGAAACACTAGGGGTCAGGGGAGGGCTGTATAATTTGAGTTTGTAAATGCAGCTGCTAACCGAGGAAATAAGGATCACATGCATGTGATTTCCAAACCCAAATTAATGAGCCTGTTTTTGTCCTCATGACTAATGCAAGTCTTACATGGCCTCAGGCCTGTCCTTCTCCAGCCCTGTGCCTCAGTTTCCCTGCCTATAAGAAGAGACTAGCACAACTCAGGGCCCCACAGCCATGGGGAGGCTGTGCTTTGGGATGCTAGCTGGGAAGGCCTGCTGGTGGCCATGCACACTAGGGTCTGGAAGGGTAGGGCTGTTGGTCTTCAGCACCCTCAGTACTGCTAAAGTGGAGGGGACTGGCAGATGCTGTGTCTAGAGGGACAGGCAGCAGGTGTCCCTTGGAGGAAGGTTTGTCAGGGACAGGTCCTATCCTGCCCAGAGTCAGTGGTGGCTGCAGAGCTTCCACAGCCATTGCTACAGGGACGCTGGGTGCAAATGCCAGTGTTGTCCTTTGTCACCCCTGTGGTCTTATGTAAAGGAGTGGGGCCCTGTCTCCAAATGCCACCAGCCACAGGCTGACAGCCTCCAAGGAAGTGGGGTGCTGGATATTGGTACCCTGAAACACTTACACAGCAGAGCTTCAGGCTGGAGAAGATGTGGTTTGTCACAAACTGACCTGCTGACCGATGAGATGGGTCTCGTGGGTCTGTGCTAGCCAGGCGGCAGAGGTTCAATAGAAGAGCAGAGGCCACTGTGCAGCCCCCCCCTTTCCCAGTCTGTTTTGCTGGGCCAAAGGCAGTAAGCAGGGACTGCTCCTGAGGAGATTCCTGGGGTTTCCATGAAGAGCTTTTCCCAGACATGCCAGCTTCAGCCCAAGGGGCCCATCGTACTGCGAGGCGGTGGAAGATGCTTGGGGGTGAGGCGGCTCTTGCTCTTCCATGCCCCTGGGACTGTGTAGTGCGGTGCCTTTCCACACACTCCTCACCATGCTTTTTCTCTTTCCCACGCAAGGGGCATCATTAACCCAGTGGGTGGCACCAAGAATGCCCGGACAGCCCCGCTGCAGTGTGTCTCTGTGGCAGAAGGACACACCAAGCCTGTGCTCTGCCTGGATGCCACCGACGAGCTGCTTTTCACTGGGTCCAAAGGTGCGTGATGGACAGAGAGGATGTGGGGATTGCTGGCCTGCAAATGCTATGGGAGCAGGCTGGTGTGGGGGAATACACGAAGTGCTGGGCACCATGTGGACGGTTCCTCCTGGGCCTCTTTCCTGTCCTCAGCACTGAGGCTTGCCCTGCACTGTCCCATTGCTGGGGCTGGCTGGCTCCTTTCCTCTGGCCCTGTGGGTGGGGGGAGACAATGCTCAGAAGGGGTATTGCTCCTGAGCCACCATGCCCTTGGAGGGAGACCCCCCAGCCTGATACTCTTGGGCACATTCCTCCTCCCGCAGACCGGAGCTGCAAAATGTGGAACCTGGTGACGGGCCAAGAAATTGCTTCCCTCAAGGGTCACCCAAACAACGTGGTTTCCATCAAGTACTGCAGCCACACGGGGCTGGTGTTCACTGTGTCCACGTCGTACATCAAAGTGTGGGACATCCGGGACTCGGCCCGGTGCATCCGCACCCTCACGTACGTGGCAGGCGGGAGCAGCTGTGGGGGACCCTGGGCATCTCTGGCTTTGCAGAAGCCAGTCCCAGGACCTACTGGGGCTGGGGAAAGGGTCAAGTGCCAGCTGCTTTAGTGCCAGTTCGCAGTGCTGCATCTTTAGGGAACAAGGAGGTTGGGAGAGATCTTGGGGTGAAGGGACACGTGGTGACCTCCTGCAGTGAAGCTCAGGGTGAAGAGCTTTGAAGACATTTGCAGCTACTTCTGGGGGTGGCCAGTAGAGCCAGCAGCTCTGTAGAGGAGGCACAGCCCCTAACAGCATCGTGGCTGAGTAAATCACAGGCTCTTCAGTGGGAAACTCAGATCTTTATGAGGAGTTTGAGGAGCATGGGACAGGCTGTATCTGTGGTCTGCCAGTCTGGAGCAGGGCTCAAATGTTAGGGGAGAAGGGCAGGCCAGGGTTACCAGCTCGCTCCAGCATAGAGCTCCTTTCTCCATCTAGCCTCAGCTCATTTACCTGGGCCTGAAGGTGCTTCTCCTCTGATGTAGAGGACAAATACCCTGCCTCCCTGTGTGGACTGCCAGCACTAGCCAGCTCTTCCTGCAGGAGGCAAAGAGGAATGGGAGGACAGAAGAGCAGCCTTCAAATGGAAACCAGGGCAGGATGCTCCATGTCCTGCACACACCCAACACCCTTGGCTCCCTCTGCAAGCAGGGCACTGGCCTTGGGGACAGAGATCTTGTTGATCCCATGGTGGCCAGAGAGACGGTGATACTCTAGGGCTTTTCCCTAATGTGAGACCCACCTGTGCCAGCCTGGAGCCAACAGCGCCATGCAGTTCCTCAGTGGGGTACTGGTGGCTCTGCTCTCTGCTCATCTCCCTCCCCTTTACCTCTCTCTCCCTTAGATCTTCTGGACAGGTGATCTCTGGGGATGCGTGTGCTGGGACCACCACCCGCACTGTCACCAGTGTGCAGGGGGAGCACCAAATCAACCAGATTGCTCTCAACCCCACTGGCACCACGCTTTATGCTGCCACTGGTAACTCTGTCCGCATCTGGGAGCTGAGCAGGTGAGGCGGTAGTGCTGGGGTGGGCAGGACAGCTTGTGGATGCCGAGTGGACACTGTCTGCTCAGAGGGGCCTGAAATGACTCCTCTTGGGGAAAGTGAAAGCCTTTTTAGCAATGGAAGTTGCCTGGAATAAGGACTTTCAGGACCCTTTCCTATGGGACCCAAGGGGTGTTGAGCAGTGGTGGAGCTACTTGGGGTGGGGAGTTTGTCCATGGTCTGGGCAGGGCTTAGGAGAAGGGGAAAGACATGTGGGATGAGCAGCAGTATGCTCCTGGTTTTGCCCTTGCCAGGTGCGCACTGGGCTACTGACCCTTTGCTGGAGCCTAGGTTCTGTAGCCAGATGTTGGCATGCCTTGAGGCTGCCTTCCTCCCCTGGCATCACTAGGAAGAGGAGTGTCCCTGCTCACAGTCCCCCAAAGGGAACAACTAGGGGGCTCCAGGGCTGTGAGGGGCTCTGCCTGGGAGAGCCTCTTGGGGGAGCTTTGGCATCTGGGAAGGGGCTGGCTGACCCATGTTATTGAACTCAGGTTGCAGCCCATCGGGAAGCTGAGTGGCCACATCGGGCCTGTGATGTGTCTCACAGTAAACCAGACGGCGAGCAACCATGACCTGGTGGTCACAGGCTCCAAAGATCACTACGTCAAGGTACTCTCCTCCTTGGAGAGCAGAGCCCTGTGTCTGATAGGAAAGCACAGATGTTGGCAACCCCTAAGGTCTCTTCTCCTGAAATCTGAGCCCGGATTTCTGTTTCTACCTCTGAGGTTTTTGAGTATCTCCTCACCTCAAATCTTGTCTTTTGGCTGGACCACAATAGAAATGCACCTTTGGAGATGGATTTGCATCTCGCTCATCCCGCAGGCTCTGTAGCTGGTATTTCCATGTTATGGCTGACCCAGATCAGCAGCTCTTCCTGTTCTGCTCCATTTTCCTCCCTGATACAGATGCTTTGTGCCTGCTCCTTCACAGCTCCAGCACAGCAAGAGCTTGCCCCTCCCTTTTAGGTTTTTGCTGATTTTTAGCAGGTTGAATTGGCGCTGGCACCAGGGGAGGGAAGAGGGATGGTGAGATGGTGAGGGAGGCAGGATCCCACTCTTCTGACAGCTGCAAGCTGTTAGCTTGTCTCATGGAGATATGTGAAAGCTCACCATGAGTAAAATGCAGCAGAATGGGGGCTGTCTCTGGTGGCAGACCTCCCCTGATGGTGACAGGACCCCTGGTGAGACATCAGCCCCAAAAAAGCCTCCTCTGGCCAATGCCCACTCCTCTTTCCAGCATCACCCTTGTTGCCCTGAGCCTATAAAACAGAGGATGATGGCCAAGTTCTCCAGGAGAGGGTCACCTCTGTTTCCAGTGCCATCTGGGGTCTCTCACCCACTGTTGTTTTTTTTTTTCCCCAGGTCTTTGAGATTGCGGAGGGCACGATGGGCAATATTGGCCCCACTCACAACTTTGAGCCACCTCACTATGATGGCATTGAGTGCTTGGCTATCCAGGGAGACATCCTCTTCAGCGGCTCCAGGGACAACGGCATAAAGAAGTGGGATTTGGAGCAGCAGGAACTTATCCAGGTCTGGAGGGGAGCATACAGCACAGGTCCTCTGGGTAACGTGGGGCAGAGGAGTGCTCCTGCTTGGACGCCTGGGGGGACCTTTGTTCAGGGAGCTGGTGCCAGTGTCCTGCACTGAGCTAACCAGGGAGGGCACTCCCATTCCTGGGAATCTGGCAGTGCGTGTGCGAGGTGGCTCTATACCCCAGTCTGTGCTGTAGGGCACTCAGGGCTGCCAGCTCCCTATGGCACACAGGCTGCAGCATCAATTGCAGTGCCAGATGTTGTGTTCCTCTCTGAAGACAGGATTGTTGCCTCCTGCCCAGGGGACAAACCAAGCACTGACTTTTGAATCCATCCCCTTGGCCTCCTAACGTTGCATCACTAGCCCAATGACCCAGATCAGGCCCAGTGACAGTGAGGATCTGAGCCTCCCAGGTTGGGTGCATGAGGCTGCTGCTGGTGCTGCTGATGAGGTTGGTCATGATCTCTGTTCTGTACTTGTACCTACAGCAAATCCCCAATGCCCACAAAGACTGGGTCTGTGCCCTGGCCTTCATCCCTGGCCGCCCCATGGTGTTGAGTGCCTGCCGAGGAGGCATGATCAAAGTCTGGAACGTGGACACCTTCACCTCGGTTGGGGAGATCAAAGGGCACGACAGCCCGATCAATGCCATCTGCACCAACTCAAAGCACGTCTTCACTGCCTCCAGGTGAGCCGTGGGCTTTCTGCTCTCCAGAGCCCCTGGGAGGTGGGAGACCCCTGGGTTGAACTGTCATCCCCAGGCCTGGGTGGGTTTGTGCTGAGTGGACTGGTAGCAGGGAGGGAGGGAAGGGGAGAGTCTCGTAGCTTTCTAGTTCCTCCACTCCTTCATCTCATCTTGCTGACCTTAGCTTTCCCCATGACACGGCCTGCCCACTGCAGTGCCAAGAGCTATTCCCCCGTCCGTCTCCTGCCCACGCTCCGGTGATGCCCCAGGTTATCCCCCATGCAGGGACCCCTCTCCCCCGGGGCTGGGCATCCTCTGCTGCTCTTGGGGAGCTCTTTGGCAGCAAGACTGATATCCTCTTTTTCGACCATGTCCCTTTTCTCCCTTCCTTTTTCTCTGTCTCTCTCTGTCTCTCCTCCTCCCCATGTCCCATCTGTGCCACAGTGACTGCCGGGTAAAGTTATGGAATTACGTGCCTGGGCTCACCCCTTGCCTTCCACGACGCGTCCTTGCCATAAAGGGCCGTGCTACTAGTCTGCCTTGACCCTCCTGCTCTTTCTGACTCTCTTGCTCATGCACTTTTATTCTGTCTTTTCTTTCCTTTTCTCTTTCTTTCCATCTCTTTCTCCCTCTGCCTTTCTCTCTGTTGCTTGCTTTTGCTCCTCTCTCTCTCTGTTTTTCTTGCTTTCTCTCTGGTCTGAGCTGCTGCTTCACGGTATGAAACTATTTTGCGTTTTTCCCCACTTGATTAATCTTTGCTAGAAGTGACTTGTCCTTTGTCTCAGCCATACCCTTGCGTTGTTTTGGTTTGCTTTTTTTTTCCTTGATGAGTGCCCACATCTACTGTGGCAGCTCCATGGAAGCCATGGCCTGTCCACACCCTTGCATGGATGGTGGGGTGGGAGCCAGCAGCCACCCCCAAAGCAGACCATGCCCTGGGGAGATCAAGCACAGCAGCTCCCTGCGGTGTGACTGCTTTGACCTAGTTAGAGCTCATTCAAGGGGTGCAGGAGTCATGTTGTTGGGATCAGCCTTGGAGGTCACCATTTCCCTTTGGCCCCAACTGCTGCCAGTGGGGTGAGCTGGAGGCTGAGCCCCATTGGGCCTGCCTGCTCCCCAAAACATATTGGGCAACCTCCTGCCAAGAGAAAAGGGCCTGGAAGTCTTGTGGGCTGCATGCTGCCATGGGCTGGGGGTGGGGAGCGTTTCTCCTTGCAGTGCCTCTCTGCAGCATGTCTGTGGGGCTCCTGCAGGAACCCCTGGGTCACGCCACCCCTTTCACCTTTGTTTCTCAGCGACTTGACAGTGAAGCTCTGGAGCGGGAGGAGGTTACCTGCGGGTTCGAACTAGGAACTGCAAAAAGACTGGAAGACATGACAGGAGGGTGAAAGCCAGGGTACCTCTCCCTCACTATCAAGACCTCGTCATCTACAGGAGCTCAGCCCAGGAATAGGGATTTCTTTGTGCCTGACCCAATGTGGTGGACAGTGTCCTGCCTGGTACTTTGAGCACTGCCAGCTCCTGTGAGGAGGCAGCTCCATAGGGCACTCTCAGCTCTATCTTCCCTCCTGCTGAGGTTTCTTGATGGTTTCCAGTGACCCCAAAATATTTAGTCTCCCTTCTCATCCACCCTGCTGCAACGCCTGCTGGGACTCCTAGTGGTCAGAGCTCTTTGACTCCTTCTAAGAGACACCCAATTCCCTCCTGCCACCGTTGGCTCATGTGGCCTCCATGGTGATGTGCTGCTTCTGTCCTTGTTGGTGCTGGGGCTGGTTCCTGCAGGAGTCTTTCTCTACTCCATCGCCACGAGGACATTTGGTGTCTGCTGGCCAGGACCACAGCATAGAGGTGCTGCTGCCTTGGAGATGTCACCTGTGGGACAGCCTTTCTGCTGTGAGAGGTCTGCAGAAGGATATCCAGGTAGTCCTGTCATTTCCCCATCCTCTGTCTACCTGTTCCCAGTGATTGGAGGTGTGTACCTCTGAGCTCCTTTGCCATGTCCCAGCCATGGAGGTACGGCAAGCCTGGATCTCAATCAGGCAACTTCCAGATAAACCTGCTGCAGTTCCTCTTTGACATTCTCCAAACCCCAGTCATAAACTCAGCCTGTCCCATAGCTCTTAGGCTCTTTTCCATGTGCCCACCCTGTTCTGCAGTGGGGAAGGAGAAGGCTGCTTAGCCCTGCTTTTGACACCTTGGCCCTCAGCAGGAGTTTTGTGGTAGGTTCCTGCAACATGTTAACCCCCTTGAGATGGAGAAGTGAAGCAAGAACGGAGGTAACAGGACAAAGAAGCCAGGGCTGGATTTGCCATCCCCACCACTATGGCCCATCTTGTTTTGCCATCACTGGGAGCTGGAGACTGTAAATTGTTCCCCCAGGCTCTGCTCTCAGCCCTCTACCAGGGATGGGGTTAGCTCAGGTTTGACCAGTTGGCCCCCCATAGATCCAAGAGCTGGAGGGGGCCCAGCAAGGCACGGAACAGCCAGAGTTTGGGCCAGGATGGAGTCGGCTATGCCAGGAGCAGGGTGAGGAAGGGATTGCACACACTGGTCTCGCACAAGTCCCCTGATTCCCCATACTTGAAGGACTATCCTGAATTGGATGATCTTGCACAATCCAACCACTATGAAAGGCTGGGGGCTTCATCCAGGACTGTGTACCCAATGGCGCAGCTTCATCAGGGGCCCTCCTCCCTCTCTCCTGTGCAAGGGAGCCTGGTCTCACACTGGAGCTTTCCTCTTATCTCTCCTGTGGCTCGTTGGACCATTCCCTGCTCCATCCTGCCCTGGGCCAGACAAGACTTCTCAGAGGATGGCTGAGGAGACCCTGGGGAGTGGTGCCCTTGCCTCACATGCTCTCACTTCCCCTCTGTCACAGAAGAAGCAGCATTTGAACTCAAAGTTAAGGATTTCTCCACATGATGCCATCAGCACTGAACTGAGAATCTCGAGCCAGGGGATCCAGGACCTGCCCCATAAAGCACAGACCATTTTCCCTCTGCTTTCTCCAACCGTGGTGACTCACCAGCCCCAGGTGATTTGCCACCAGCCCTCGTTAAAACCATTCCAGCTGGAGTGTGGGAATTCTTCTGCATCTTAAAAGGCAGGAGATCTCTGTTGATTTCATAGGGGTTTTTTGCCTTTGGGGGTGAAAAAAAACCATCCTGCTGCCTTGCTTTGTTGGAGTGTGTGATGGTGTGTGTGGTTGTGACCCTGCCCAGGACAGTGACTGGTCCCACATGATCCTGGCCGAGCCCCGCACAGACCGGCAGCTGCATTGCGGCAAGGAGCCCTCCTGCCATGGCTGGTGAAGAAGTGGTGCCAGTGTCAGTAGCTCTGGGCTGTGCGCCCCAAAGGACTTAGGGGGAGCAAAGAAAAATGCACGGGCCACCATAGCCCGCAGAGTAACACAGAGGTGTGGGGGGCTGGAGGAGGTGTTACCCTCCAAGCCTGTCTTGGAGAAGGTTTCCCTGCTCATTCCTCAGCCAGTTTAACCTTTGCTTGGCCGGAGATACATGTGTGTATGTGTGTTTGACTGTCTAGCCAGGTGTACCATGTGACATTGGTGTCTGCACCAAGATATGCCAGTGCCTGACCTGAACCTCTTGCTGCTCCCTGCTGAAGTTGGTGAAGGGACCTGCTCTTGCAGATCTTGGGACCAGACCTGCCTTGCTTTTCACTACCAGTTTCTTCCTGTGGGTAGGCTGCAAGTGCCTGCTTGATTTCCCAGGGCTGAGTTGACAATGGATGATGCTGAGCATCCACCTCGCTGCTGCGTCCAGCAGCACATTGAGGTGGCTTCAAGGCTTTTGCAGCCAGCAGGTGGAGGGAGCTGGGTACTGTGGCACAGCAGAAAGCGTCCAAAGAGGGGGGTGTCTTTAAAGCGAGGAGTGACTGTGATCCCATAGCTCTGTGTGTGTGTGTGTGTGTGTGTACATCTTAATATCAGCATGGGATGGTATTTTCTGTGCAGGAGAGCGTTTCTCGGGTGTTGATCTGGTTTAGCTACCTCATGGTGCAAGCTGGGTGCTGTTGTCACTGGGTTTCGTTTTGGGGATGGAGATGGGAGTTTGTGTTTTTAGGTTTTTTTCTTCTCTTGATTATTGTTATTCTTATGGTTTTAAAACTTGAATTCATCCTGGGGACACATGGTCTCACCTCGCTGCATGTCTGAGCCACCCCTTGCATCCCCCTCCCAGCCTCCTCCTGAGCAACGCAGCAGGACCAGCATCCTGCTCTCCCTTTGCTCCCCAGCTCTCCCCTTTGCAGTGGGATCCCCCAGCTGAGTCGCAACACTGAGATTTTGCTCCTGCTGCTGGTGGGATGCTTGGACCGAGGCTTGGTGTTGTTGCCATTAGTTATTGCATTGATTTGCAGCCTGGAAGTGGTCCCTCTTGTCCCTTTGAAGGACGGAAGGTGACCTTTGAAAGGCTCAGCTCAGCCTGTATTCCTGCCTCTGCTCTCACAGATACTTGCTGTGGATCCAGTGAAGACCACCTTGTTTGGGAAATGTAATGCAAAGCACATTGCTGTAATAGGCTGGTCCCCATTTTCAAGAGCCTGCTGTAATTTAGTGGCAACATGGAGCAGCAAGGAACTGGTGCTGTAAAAACCTCTGTTCAGGGTGGGGGTGACTGTGAGACAAGCTGATTGTCATGTGCGATGTTTGATTTTTCACCCCCAAAACCTAGTTGAATCTAGATCCTGTCCCAAGCACTGAACATAAACCAGAGTAACCCTGGAGCGCCCAGATTACCCCCTACTCAGGGCTGGGAGCCAACACCGGGCCGTACCCCACTCCCTGGCACAATGGGGTTTGGGAAGGGGTTCACAGCTCTGAGCCACAATCAGTTTGGTGGGGGCAGGTTCCCCCAAACACTAAAGCACAAGCTCCCAAAATGCAGGTAGTCTAGCAAGGGTAGCCCCTTGGACTCTGGCCCGTCAGAGCTCAGACTGGGGCCATGGGCTTGGACAACCACGGTGGACACGGGGCTAGGGATTACAGTGAGGGCTCTTTGCCTGCCAGAGAAAGCAGGTGAGCTCTTTTGTCCTTTTGCACTGTGCTGGCGTGCTCCCCTGGGGCTCCGGACTTGCACTGTGGCATAGCTTAAGTCACTTCTTGTGGTCTCTCAGCCCCTCTGCCAGCCTTTCCATTGCATGGACAGTTTGCAGCTGCCTTTGCACCATGCACCTCGTTTTGTTTCACCCTTGGGTACGTTGGTTTGTGCCAAGGGTGTGATGATAGTGGTGGGCCAGGGAGAGCCTTCCCTTGCTCAAATCACTGAGTGATGCTTTTGGCCCTGGGCCCTGAACTCTTGCTCTGTGCACCTCCTCCCTCCAGCACACGGGGGCCACCTCCAGCCTCTGCTGAGGGTGTAGTACTGGCCCAGAGCTGAGCTTTGCACACAAGGGGTGGAAGATGACTCGGAAGCCCAAAAGCACTGGGCCCCCAAACCACTGTGAGCCCATCCAGGGAGCCTAGGCACTGCCCCCTCCCTGGAACCCACAGCTCTTATGGCACAAAAGGACAGGCTTACGGTGCACCTCCCAGTCTGGCCAGCTGTGAGGAGCTGGAGCACCAGGGTCCTGTCACCCACAGGTACGTTGTTCCTCCCCAGCACCTCTGAGCACAGCTGCTTCGGGGTCTCACATGCTGCCTCCTGCCTTGGTGCTGCAGAACCAGTGCCTGCTCCCCAGGGTGCTCTCCCAGTGCCCCTCTCCCAGTCCTTCCCCTGTCCCATGCTGGACAGGGTTCAGGTACGATCCCTGCAGAGCAGTGCTCCCACTTGCTTTTCAGCCAGCTCACTGGAGCTTTGCTCTGTCCTGCAGACTGCGTGCTCTCTGTGAGCCCCTTTCACCCTCCTGGGGAGGGACGGGGACCCTGGCTGTGGCCCCTCTGTGTGCTGCATCGTGCTCCAGCTGTAACTGCGAGGGAGCCCAGAACAGCCCCAACCCCCCAGGCACTGTCCTGGCTTCCCAGGCCTCACCCCCAGAAAAACACAGCCCTGCACCTTCCTCCTGCCTCCAGTGGCTTGTCCCCAATCCATAACAGCTCTGCCCCTGGTACCTGCACCGTGGCCCGTCCCCTGTGCTCTGGGACCACCCGGTCCCCTCCGGTCCAGCCTTATGGCAGGGCTCGGGCAGCTGCAGCGTTGTGTCGCCTGCTCCATCACCTCTTCCTGCTGCACAAGTATTACAAATAGCAGGTGCCTTTCCTTGCTCAGAGCTGTTTTCTAGAGGCCAACTCTTGTGAAGGCTTTTTTTTTTTTTTCTCTGCTGGGTTGTGCAGCCTAGCCCAGTGGTCTGGGTTCGTCAGAGGACAAGGCGTGTACATATATTTTATACCTCGATGTGTTCCTGTAAATAGTGTAAGTTATTTTGGTCTCATGATGTACATGTTTTTTCAATGGCTGTAGTTGTTCCTTGCCTTTTTGTCTTCACAAATAAAATGTACTGAAATGAAGTGATGGAACAGAGGTGGCGTTGAAGAGGGGAAGAGCACAGCTGGGAGCTGCCTGCCCCATCCTGCTGCATCTGGGAAAGGAGCTGGGGGAAAGTTTGGGTGAACTGATGCTACTGCAACCCTTCTGGTCCTACCTTGGGTGTTGTGAGAAGGGGGCTTGCATCCTTACAGGCGCCGAGTCCTCAGGGAGACAGAGCAGATGCGATTGCACTGGGGCAATCTTCAGAGTCTGGGTCTGGCTCTGCCCCCTCTCCTGGCCAGGAGGAGGAGGTGGGGGGGAAGGGGTCT
>NW_010512882.1:0-1845 GCF_000687285.1 Phaethon lepturus
CCCACATCTGGTAAATTTGTTTCCTTGTACATATTCCATGCCACACTGGCACTTAGCTTATGCATTCAGGTAAGCTGGGTACAATTTTTTTTCCCTATAACAAGAAAACTAACTACATAAGAAGTTAGTGATTTTCAAAAGAAAATTTGAACTATTTGGTTTATAAACATTTTATATTTTCATTGACTATCCATATAGTCACAAATTTATCATTGCTGTCTGGTATGAAATCTATATGCCTTATCTATGTTGCATTGTTTTTACTTGTTTATTGTATCAAATTTTAAATTATAACTCAAAGCTTTTCTTTCTTTTTTTTAATCTATTGAAATGATATTTATAAATATTAGAACTTTACAGCTACCCTGAAAAATCTGGATGTGACACAGTGACATTTTCCAACCATAATATTCCTGTTCCAACTACTAAAAATGCCATGCACTATTTCAAATAGCTGAGGTTTAGGAAAACAATAGAGAAATATTTCATCCTTGAAAAAAACATGTATATATGTGACTACTGCTATACTTCCTAATCTAACACAGGGATTTCAGGGTCTCATTATTATTATCTTGTGTGACAACTGTCTTAACACAAAGTTACAATGTTTGCTAAAAAACTTCAGAAGAATATGGGCATACTGTATAACACTTAAGGTATCATCTAGTTAGCAATTACAAACTTGTTGCTTTTCATAACAGTACAAAAGTGTTAGGAAAAGAACAAGCCTGCACTGTACTATGACTATTATATAATAAATATTTGCTTCATACCTCCTTCCATTTTGTCTCATTAACTTCTTTGTACTGCAATTCATACTCCAGAGTAATCCATCCCTTTTGAACATCTGCTGTTGGTGGTGGATCCCATCTTACTTGGATATCCCCATGGATCCCAGTCTGACTAGTATTTAACAGAGTCCAGTTAAGGTGGACAGGGGGATCAGGTAGTACTGTTTAAACAGAGTATTTGGAATAAACCAGACAGTTTTCAATGTGAAATGACCATTCTTACTACACACTGTTAAATGATTTCAGGACTAAAAAAGCATATTAACCACACATTTGCTGATTAAAATCTAAACCTATGAAACAATGACAAAGTCACTACAAGTTTGGTAACAATAAGGCACCCTGCCATTGACAGTAGACATGGTCTGCATAAATCTTACCTGAATGACTAATAAAGAAGACTAAGAATGTATTACCTATTACATTACTTTTTCCAATAGCAGCTTATAAAACACTGAGACATAAACAGTCCTCCATCAAAACTTAAATTTAGAGTTCTCACTATAAATAAAAACAATAATTTGAGTAACACAGAAAGATAATTTAAATATTTAATTTCAGGAATAAACTGTTAATTGCATATGCATACAACACTGCTCTGTACAAGCAATAATGTCTGGAAAATCCCAGAAAGTCACAATTCATACTGCAAGAAATATAAATTCTAGCTTAGAAATGCTAAACATCCTGATTCTGCAGATTAGTGTTGATTCAGGAACGAAACCCAAAATTTTCCAGATTCAAGATTTTAATGCCATCTTTGCTCACACTGAACAAGGGGATGTAGCAGCGATTAGAAAGGGCTCAGAGTGACAGCAAAGGCAAACTCATCTGCAGACATTTGAGAGACCACTGGTATTCATAAAGACAAACCACCTATTAGCTTTTATCCTTTTAGCTTTCTTCCAACCTGGGCAATATTTTCTGCTGTGGATCACATTACATATGTTGCAAAACCAAATCCCTTCCTACATATCTACAGATGATATCTACCTGGACTATGGACTATATATCCTAAGCTACGGATGTCATCTATCTGTACTTTTGTAAGGCC
>NW_010512883.1:0-275 GCF_000687285.1 Phaethon lepturus
CGCGAGGCAGGTACGGCTTTGGCGATGGCCTCAAAACACCACCTGGGAAGTCCATCTTTGGGGTGTTTAATGTGGAAAGGTTGGCCCGAGTTGTTCAGAACAGCTAGGAAATGTGGAAAGGCTGCTCAGAAGTCTTCTCTTTGCAAGATTGATCTGTACAGGGACGTAGAAAGAAGGGCACACACATGAGCGGGGAATCCCTCTGCAGCAAGCCTGAATAGCAGCCTCTGTGCGCCCACCTTGGGTTTACATGGGGAACGCGTGGCTGGGGGGGC
>NW_010512883.1:306-9827 GCF_000687285.1 Phaethon lepturus
GAAGGCTGAATTTCACCCTGACTGCAGCCCCTGTGCCGACAGCCGCGCGCTGCTCGCACAACGAGCAAATCCAGCCGACAGTCCTGCAGAGGATGGGATTGCTCTAGCGCGAAACCCGCAGGGCCAGGGTAGGCGTGTTGCGTTTTGACAGCACCTGTAAGTAACTGTAAGGATGGGAAGTCGCTTCGCTCGTCTCGCGAGTGCAGATCGTGGCAGTGGTGCTCGCGCTGTGTTCTCTCATTGCTGCTTTGAACTTCGTTTCCTGTTTGATTGTTCCCTTAATCAAAAGAAAATGAACTCCACTTAAGGTATCTTACAAAGTATGATTTGTGTCAAATTAAGACTGCTGGTGTAGCTTTGAAAAAGCAGTAACACCGAGGCCTGATTCACACAGGACTTACAAGAGAAAGGGGAGGATCAAGCTTCTTAAGTAAATGCGGTAAGAGTCGAGTTTGATTCATGCAAATCAAGGTTTTCATGTAATGTGAGATCCTCCTGTTTGAGATAGGATGGGAGACTGACATGAACATTACAATAGTGTTTTGGAAATGGAAAAAAAGGGCGTATCTGTGGCTGTATGTTTACTCAGGCATGTTCGTGCATGTTCTCTTGGCGGAATAGACATCTTCTACATGTACTTAAAATGAGGCTTCTGGCAGGCCAAGGAACCCGCAAGAGCAACGTCTGTCGTGACAGAAACTGCTTTCAGCACATGAGGACTGTTCAGCTGGTTGAAAGGTCTGTATTGGGTATTAGTATACAGCCTTCTAAACTGTTGTCTAGTATTTCATGAGCAAACTTTTAATAAACACAATAAATCAATCTATTGAGCATATTAAGCTTTAAAAGCTCTGATTTTTGGATTAAAAGAAGGTAGCCTTGGAAGGATTTAGGCAGAAAGCTTAGTTTAAATGCAGTTTCACTGAGTGGGACTTAAGATAGTGGAAACTTACTGAAATCTTGGAACCTGAAAGAAGAGAGATTTTAACTCCTGTTGTGCATACTTGATACACGTAGGTACCAGGAGATGTTTAAAACCCAGACAGCAGTTACTCTGATGCATTTGGTACTAAAGACTTCATTTTTTCCCTTGAAAGGAAAGACAAGCCCAAAGTGCACAGCTGGGGATGGGCACAGGGAACAAACCCCAACTTTTACGGAGTGGCAAAGCACACGCCGGTAAGGTGTGGGTTTTGGGGCAACGGGCGGGGAGCTCTAACGCTGGCCTGTCACGGGGAGGTAACTTGGGTCACTGCTCGCCGCTGTCGGGACGGAGGGCTGCGTGAGCACCGAGGAATCGAAGTCCCCCAGTTAGACGCCGAGCGAGGCTGGAGACCTGCAAAGCGGAGACCTGCCCGACGCTGACGTCCCTTCGCGTCCAGGATAACCCACGGCCCCGTCCCTGCTGCTCTGCAGAGCTCTGCCAACTGGGAAAGAAAATGGCCAAACTGGAGCCGCTGCACTTTCTGTGCCCCTGGAGCACATGCAAGGGACGGCTGATGAGCAGAGGACTGGGCCTCCGGTGGCTCTCGGCAGGTGATTGTCCTTTTAAAAATGAAAAGCAAACCCAGAATGGTCAAAAGGCCCTGAAAGCCAGCAAGAATTACAAATAGGGATTGAAAGCTAGAGAGACAGAAAATCTTAACTGGATATCCACCAACCTGTAGAGGAACACGTTTGGATTAAAATGAAATGGAGCTTTGTACTCTCAGGGTTTCAGAGCAAGAATTGAAGAGGAATTATTCACATTTGCTATTTGTGAAGCTGGATTGCTTTTTCTGTGAACTTGCCTTTTTGCCTTCTCACCTTGTCAGAAAATTGTGAAAAGCTGCTGGGATGGTGTATTTGGGGTAGTTCTTATCACAGCACGTAGCAGAAGCATTTCCATGGTTTCAGAACACGGGGAGAGTTTCCTATTTAATCCTAGCCTCCCGAAGTTAACCCCTTTCCTCTTGTGGTAAGCCAGCCTGTCCACCAGTCACCAACCTGCCTTATATTTCACTACCATTGATATTTTCTCTTTGTGAATATCTATCAATATTTAATACAGTGGTGTCAGTTTTGCTGTAAGATGAGAGGAACTACTAGTAAACCTTGAATTATGCATTGTGTGGCTGGGTGAAGCTGGGGAGAGTGTTCTTTTGGACCCAAAGCTCTTGGAGTTGATCTCCGGGACCTGCATCTTGAGATCCTAATAATGGATGAGCACCAGAAGAAACTCAATCAGTGGCATGAGGGAAGGCCCCGCAAAGTGAGGTTCAAAATATCGTCAGCTTACAGTGGTCGAGTGTTGAAACAAGTCTATGAAGATGGGCAGGAACTTGAGCCCCCAGCCAAAGAGCACTCTCGGCGTTTTCTCCGCCACAGCTTCGAGCCAGGCGACCGTTTCTGTGGGGCTGGGGAAATGCCAGAAAACAGGTTTTACTCGCCAGCCAAGCTGACTGCCCAACGGATCAGCATATTCAAAGAGGACAAGAAATACAGTCTCACCAGTAACTCGCCTCTCCTCAGCGACTATCAGTCGAGCGACACTCATTGCAAGGTAAGTAATGGCCAGCCCAGGGCTGTCAAACGGATTGGAAACCGACTTCAGACTGAAATATTTTTATAGCAATATGGCAACGGAGTCTCAAACTGGAACCTCATTCGTATAAAACTCAGCTTTGTCAGTCCAGGATTTTAAAAGGGTGCTTGTAAATCTTCAGCCTTTATCCCACAAATTCTGTATTCTGCTTACTGCAAATGGCAGGAGCCACATGTTTTACAGCAGTGCGGTCAGCAAGTGCCTAGCTGTGCTCCATCTTCTCTCCTCACTGGGTTGATCCATTTTATAGAATAAGATATAACATTTCCATGTCTATCCATCTATATATAGTAATTCTAATGCATCTAATGCAGTCAAATGTAAGGTGGATATTATCTTAATTAGCTATATTTTAAACATTAAAGTTGCATGACTTGAGCTGGTAAAAAGGTTAGTGCCACCGGCAGCGTGCCAGTGAGCCTCCGAGCAAGGCATCCGCATCCTCTGGCAAGTCAGAATTACCCTTTGGCTACTTTGAAAATCCCAGCTTAGTTTCACTGGCTATTTTGTTAACATATAATTAATGCCACTGATATAGAACTGTCTTGTTAGTCCTAATAAAAAACCAGTACCAATGTAATATATGCTAAATTAATTAATATACAGGGATTATGTTCATTTTCTTACCCTGTCGAATTAGATTTATATATCTTTTGCTGCTATTTGGTTTTATCAAATCTAGATGCACCAACTAAACAATTCATACACCAACGATGGCATATCGGCACTATTGATAACACAGCCACATCACACTGATATGCAAACTCTAAATGGAGTATGTTATATTGATATAATCAGCAGACTTGTAAAACTTGAGGTGCGTCTGCTCAAAGGAAAGATGATAAAAAGGAAGACAGGGTGAGGTAGGCTGGCTGGCTGAATCGGTATCGGGCCTTTCCCGGGGAGACGGCTCACTGCAATCCGGCTCGGAACAACGAGCAGTTCGCGTCAGCGAAGAAGTCGGCCCGTTGTCCTGCCCTGCCTCGCACACCACCCCGGTCCTGCGGCGCCTGCTCGGTGCTACTGCCCCAGCCGCTTGCAGGAAGGTCAAGAATTGTGTGTGTCTCCAGCGAGAGATGTGAGGTCACGCAAGTACGCCAGCTGCTGTCATATCCAGAAAGGATATAAGGAACGTCACTGAGACTGAAGTGCTTTAAAAAGTATGTAATACTTCTTATGGCCTTGGTTTGAATACATTAAAAGTCTACTAATTCTTGGTGCTAATCAAAGTTGCATGTAGGAAACCCATATGGCTGACACTTGAACTATATTTAGTTGATACGCTGGGCATCTAGTTTAACTGAAAATATCAAACCACGATGAATCTCTCTTGCCTGAAGACAGAGCACGAGTGCGATCTTATCCATACCATTAATTTGTTCTGCGTTCTTGGGTAACGCTCATCTCTAGTCCTAGTTTCCCTAACCGTAAATACCTTGAGTAATCACGCTATCCAGTACCAGTTCTGTTTTATATCAACGTGCATTTGGTATTTGGAGGCACGGTGTCTGCGTAACAAATATGAGGCTTTTAAAGCCTTCTGCAAATGGTAAGGATTTGTGCTCGCCTGCCTCCCCCTCCGCGCGTCTCCCCATAGAGAAGCAGGTGCCCAATTGCTGGGAGAAACATCATGCACCTCATGTCAGCTGATGCGACTCTGGCAGGGTATTTTCTTAGGAGAACATCTCCTTTTGCATTGCTTCTTGCCACAGATACTTAGGCAGAGCGAAATATGGAGAGTGTGTAAAACAATAGGCTATAGTAACTGCCATATGATACTAGTGCAAAGGGAAAAAGGGACCAGGTAACAAAATGCTGCTTTCAGAGATATGTGTGACCATAACAATTTTAGCTTTGAAATCATTAGAAAAGAATATAAATTCAAGTGTGATGACAGATGGTTATTTAGACTGGCTCCTTGCTGTTAGGAACACAATTTAGCATTAAATAATGAGGTGGTTTTATCGTCTGACCCTTTTGCTGGCATTAATAAATTACAAAGAAAAGCTTTCTTTTAAATCTGAAAAACCCCATCAAAGGCTACAGAATAGGTCACCGTCATGGGGAATTTCTACTTCTGGCCATAAATATGAAAACCCCTCTCTGCCTGCACCCCCTCCAACTACTCAACCTGCAAAGAAATGTAGGTCAGTCTCCAGTGCAGAGGCTGCTTTTCCGTATCTGCCAACACCGCTGCTCTTAGAACTGTGCCGCCTTTTTTTCTTGCATATGGGTTGGAATGAGAATTTACATCCCAGAAAGCTTTCCCCACCCGGAATGTGACATTAAAGTGAGGCTCCTAAGATTTGACCCACAGCCTTGGCCTGATCCCGTGGTCCGTTAGGGCTGTCTCCCCGCTGCCGTTCTGCTCCCTGCTCAAATTTGTTCTGCTCCCTGCCCAGAGGTGGTGGTGGGCAGCCGGCTGGTGCTGCAGAGCCAGCTGAGCAGGTGACCGGTGGAGGGGATGTTCTGGAAGCCCAGGGATCATCAGCGTTTGCAGAGTGTGTTTATACAGGCGGGACACTGACAAGATCCTTCTACAGGCTTCCCCAATTCTAGATTTTGGCAAGATCATCATCTACACTAATAACCTGAAGATCATCCGTGCACCAATGGACGAGAGAGAGCTCATGAAAAGAATCATCCAGACTGAGGGAATAAACGACTGGGCCTTCATATACCGGGAAAGGAAAGAAAGATTTGGTGGTGGACATAAAGATGTGGAAAAAAAGGTTGCCTGCAACCAGTATGTGCAGGTAAGAAAAAATGGAAAGAGTTTTTTTTTCCCGTAAGTCTTTTGGGTCTTACAGCCCTGGTCAGACCATTCAGTATTCCCACCCAAGCCCCATCTATGTCTGCATCTGGCACTTAACTAAATTTGGATTAAAAGCATCACTTTGCTCTTTCCACTCGGGAGACAACCGATCAACGCGGCACTGCAGCCTGTGCTCTGGGGACAGCCGTTCTGTCGCCAGATGCTGATGTCTCCCACTTGACTCTTCCCCTGGAGATGACTGATGTTTATGTAGCTTGGCTTAGGTCCGTCCGTCGTCACTCTCTCCCAGTGGAATAAGGGCAGGCCGGAGTTCCTCCAGCCTGACGAGGCTAAACACAGCTGCTCTGTGGTTGAGACTGCCAGAGGCTAAAATTTTAATACGAGCTGAAATAAGATTGTGCCTTCCACTTGTTTTCTCACGGGTTAGTCTTTGTTGGTCAGAATCCCAATTAGTCTGACCATAATTTGATACCACAAAACATAATGTTGTCGTGCCGGGCAAATACGAAGCATTACAGTTTTGCAGATCTGAGACCGACCTGTGCTGAGTGCAGGTTACCTTGGTCCTTCTGCAACCATGAGCCTTGCTTACAGCTCACCTGCACAAAGACCCCATGAAAACTGAAAACAGCCCTGAGAAACTAAGTCGGAATTTTGGCCTTTGTCAGTTTTGAAATAAACTTGATTTTCAGAAAAAGGGCTTTAACATAAAAGCCAAGATTCATTCCATCTACTGGCAGACACCTATCTGAGTCATCAAAAAATCACTTCTGGCCTTTGGGGGAATGTGTGTCAAAAAGGACCTCCAAAAGGTAATTGATGGCCTTCCTCCAGTCACCTTCACTGGAGGAACACACTTTGGAGCAAGACAATAGCTCCTGTAAGGCATTGTTCCAGAGAAATTTGTTAACCTTGGCAGAACTCGGCAAAGTACTCCAGTCCTCCTTGATGTTTGGGAACAAAAAGTAAAACCTGAAGGTCCTAAAACTATGATTTTTTTTTTTTTAAGAATAATTTTGGACTTTCTATACACTGGTATTACGAACATTCAGTTAAAGATGACCAAACCACAGGAAGGTTATTCTTCTGAGAAGTCAACTAATTTGGACTATCAAATTCATAAGCAGGCACCAATGTGAAGTGTATCTGGCACCAACTCCTCATATCTTAGTTAAAATCTCCTTCCATAGTGCCATGTAAAGTGGAACTGCTGCACAGGGACGATGCAGGACTCTGACCCTGACATCAAAAGAATGAACCTACGCTGTGCTACATTCTTCCTGATGCAGATACTTAATAATTTCTGGGCTCTGTGGAAGCACTGAATTTTAAGAGGGGATTTGAAAGAGGCTGTCTGGCACCCTGGGAGAGAGTTGCAGGCACAAGGGACAGCTTGAAAGAAGCCACGCATGTCGGCGATGAGGGATTTGGAGGGGAGAGGGCAAGGAGAAATGCTTGAGGAAATGAAACGTGGCTCAAAACTGGGGATGCAGAGCCGAGATGTTAGGAAATGATGGGAAGACGTGTGGAGCTATGCAGACCCTTGCAGGAGGAGAAAGACGAATTTAAAAGTGTTGTGTTGCAAGCCCAGTCACATTCGCTTCTAATTTTCTAGAAGTATCCAGAAATTGTCCCCAAATATACAGGAGCCTTTTTCTTGAAGACCTTGCTGTAGAGAAGTGAGTAGTATTGGCAGAGTGGCATGTCAGGAGCAGCAATTACTTAAAAGACCAGAAGACAGAATTTCCCTCTTTCAAGTATGTTACTGACTTTGGTGTCTGATATCCAGCAGGAGATTTTTTTTCATCATCTGTCTCTTTCAGGAAGGAGATGCTGAAGACGGTTGCTCCCAGTGTAAAGGGTCAGGCTCTGCGCCTTGCTCACTGTGCCATGGAAGCAAGTTTTCAATGCTGGCAAACAGATTCAGAGAGTCCTACAGGGCCCTCCGATGTCCGGCTTGCAATGAAAGCGGCCTGCAGCCCTGCCAGATCTGTGCTGCCTGAGCAGGACCGCCATCCCGGCAGCAGGCTGCAAGCGCCACAGCAATATTTTGTCAAAAACTTTGAATTATTTAACCTTCAAGCAGCCTCGCAATCATGACAAGTTTTTAAAAGATGGGAAAGGAACGTTACACGTATCTCACTGTAAATGTGAATGCTGCAGCTCTGCTACCACCATGGCTCTTGTCTGCTACGTACTTGTCTGACTTCTGCACCGGCCCAGGCCCCGGTGCCTGCAGGGGTGAACGCATCCCCCATGCTCGAGGAAATTTTCTGCATTCGGAAGTTAAGCACCTGCGTAAATGTCTCTGGCATCTGGAACTCAGCCTAAATTTGCTGGCACTGCTCCTCAGTTCGGTGTTTGGTGCCCGGCACAGCCAGGCCCCCGCCCACCAGGCGCCCCAGTAACACCATTACAAGCAGCAGGAGTAGGTGCAGTTTGGGCACGTCGGTAACGTGTAAAGTCCGTTTGTACGACAACAGCAGAGCGGTGCCTCCCCGAGGTTTTAACGTCCTGAACGTTTTAAAATTGCTGTCTTTTGCAGTTAACTCTGTACTTGCCCTGCAGTGTCACAAGGGTTTCCCCAAGATTTTGCCGATTCTTACATCTGCTTTAGCAGATGCAGTGATTCCTTTGGGGTCTGATTTATGGGAAGAAATTGAAAACCCTATAAAAAATGTACAATAATTTATTATTATAAATAAAAGTTATTAAGTTTTTAGCCTACTTATGAGGAAGTGCTGAACTAAAATTCCCCTGTATGATGCTCAGCACTTTTCAGGATCAGGCTGGTGGTGAGCAAGACTTCTGTTGCTTAATATTAATCCCATGTTGTCATCTGTGGAAGGTAAACTCTAATTAGTTGCGGTGAAGCAATGATGTGGGAGGCTTTGCAGGCTGCCACTGGTGGCACAGAACACAGGGGCTTCAGGAGGTTGAGGCAAACGGGGGAAATGGTATCTTTTCCCCAAAGCATTAACTTATTACATTTTATATTCACGAGTAATGTTAATGTGGCCTTAACTTGCATATTACCTCTGAGGCTCTGATGAGTTAAGAGACTGCTCACATGTACTTCATGCTGAGGTTGCAAGCCTAGACAGGGTAATTTATGGCCAAGTTTCTATTTTCCTATGGTAGGTTATAAGATTTCTCTGCAATACTTTGTTTTAACTCTTATACTTCCGTATGTCTCCTACTGAAATTGTTCAGTGGGTACTGAGGCTTTATTTTTCAAAAAAAAGCATACGTCTATAGCAGATACTTGATTGGCTTCATTTATCGTATCAGGATCTGCAATACAAAAAAATGTAGTCCTTGGGGTATTCACTGAGGGCAGATGAGACCTCACAAATGAGAAATTGTTGTCAAGTGGATTTCTTCCCTCAACTTTGACCTGTTTGATCTCATAGTTTGTTGGGCTTTTTCGAAAGTTTGCCAGCTCAAGATAAGAAAAAAGCAACCAGCTGAAATTGTTGCCTGATAGTTTAATGTTTATAATAAAACTAGATGCAAATACGCATTTATAAAATCAGTATTTATTGTTCTTTGGTAATTACGATGTTTCTCAACCACTGTTACTCCTCCTGGCTGCATCAGCTACTCCCATTCATCCCGCGACGTCACTGGGGCGATGCTTGCAGCGAGGAGCCGTGCCTTGGGACGGCTAGGGACTCCGTTTAGCCCCGAGTCCCGCAGGCCCCAGCGCGCGCCCGGCCCCACTGGAGTGGGGACAGCGGGACCCGTCTGTGCGTAGCATTAGCACCGGGCTGTGAGCCGCACGGTCAGAGCTGGGTGGGTTTGCTCCCCCGACTTCAAATGCACTCAAGATTCTTTTTGGTAATACACTGACTTGATTTACCCAATAAACGCTCTCTTACTTCACAGGAAAAAGAGGTTTGAGTATCCCAAAAGCATCGTGGTGAGGCTGTTGTTGAGGCAATGGGTTACTTTTAAGACGTTGCTGGTTTTATTTCCGCTGCAGCCAGAGGCTCCCGTCCATCCCCGCTGGGCTCACTCTGCCTGCGGTGCTCGGCACGGTGCGCAGGCATGAGGCGTAACCCCGGCCGCAGCCCACGCTGGCCGTCGCAGTCAGCGCTGCCCTTGGCCAGCCCAGTTCTGTTACCAGCTTGAAGAGGCACAAACGTGCCCGGGGCCATC
>NW_010512884.1:0-345 GCF_000687285.1 Phaethon lepturus
GAATCTTTTCTTTTGCGTCTGCGGCGAGGTCTCCCGCATAATGACGGCGATGCACATTAAGCATATATTTTCTCGAGAACTGAGCTGTCATAAGGCTAGCCTCGAAAGCTATTCGGAGTATTTACAGCTTTTATGAGGCCCCCCGGGAGAGAATAATCTTAAAGTACTGCAGACACTGCTTGGAACAACTGTGAAAAACATTCAATTTAGGAAGAATTTTGCCTCTGCCTATCTCTTTTTTTTTTTTTAATTATTTTTTTGTAAGCCTTTGCTCCCACCGCCAGTCACTTCCCCACCCCGGATCTCCTCTGCCGCAGCAGCGGGTCGCGGCAGGAGCGACTCTGA
>NW_010512884.1:418-1822 GCF_000687285.1 Phaethon lepturus
TAGGGAAAGGGCAGCAGCGGGCAGAGAGCTTTGGGAAAGGCAGCGACGTCTCCGTGCAAATACCTCCTTGGAGATAAGGAAGGGAGTGAGCCGCGTGCAAGAAGGCCAAGCATCCAAATCCGAAACGGCGTGCTTGTCGTGCTTTCCCGGTGGATTTTGGCGTTCTACCCCACGTGTCCTGGGTGTGTCCTGTCCCATTACCCCATCCTCAGGATTCTGTAACCATGTCAACCAGGAGGGAAGGCGAGGAAAGCAGGCAAAAAAAGGAAAGCAAGAAGGAAGACTCAGCCTGAAACCCACTATCTTTTGGATTATGCGAAACGCACGAGTACCTGATGCCGCTTCCTAAATTACAGGCTTTCACAGCTTTCTGTGTCTAGCGGGGTGTCAGCAGTTGTAACGATCCGCGATGTCGTGATGGCAGCGGATGCCAACCTTGGACCTCTGCGCGTTTATACGAAGGCTCCCGCTGGCCGTAGCGCGGCCGAGGGGTTCCGCAGCTCCTCGGCAAGTTTGGAGGACGGGCGTAACCTTTGCCCGGCCGTGGGGCTCTGCCGGGGCCAAAATCCCTATCCCATCCAGAAGCTGCGCGGTCTGGTCCTTTAATTACGACGGCACTGCCGCCGTCGTCACCTGGGTGTCGTTTTTCCTATGGCTTAGAAAAACGTCGGCGCAAAGCGGAAACAATCCCTTCTGGCCGCGTGCCCTGGGAGTAAATGAAAACGGCGCGTCGGGAGACTCTGAGCTTGGACCGAACGGAACAGGCAGAGGATTCCTCCAGCTGCCTGGTAGGTCATTTCTGAACGGTCACAAGAGCCACGGGACCCAACAGCGGTTTAAACGCTGTTTTTGGGTGGGACAACCTGGGAAGGTGGCGTCGGTGGCGACGCCGTGCCACTCCACGGGCACCGCTGGACGCGTGTCCCTCGGACACCGCCCGGCGCTGCCTCGGCTGAGGAGCGGAGGAACCGCTGGTGGCTCTGGGGAGCTCGCGGCGTTATTCCCCGTGCGGGAGCCAGCATCCAGCTCCCCGTATCTCCCGGGCAAGCGGTGGGAGGCTTACGGAAACGGCGACGTCGCTCCCCGCACGAAACGGCCCGAGAGGAGCTGCAGGCATGTGCCAAAAAATAAGCACGTGCCTGAACAGGAAAAGCAAGGAAGGAGTTCTTGGAGCTCGTCTGCGGGGCGCGGCAGCATGAGCGGCGTGTTCTATTCAGCGAGGAGCCGCTGCGCTACCTGGAGCAGAAACTCAGCTCGTTGAGGCCGTGTGTGGGTGGATCGCTGAAGCTTTGGAGAGTCTCAATGGCCAGAGAGCGGAGGATCTCCTCTTTGCCACCGGCAAGACGCTTCTGCGGAGGGGGTCGACCTCCTGCCTTCGTCTCGCCCGACGTGACCCCGCTGCGT
>NW_010512884.1:2051-2380 GCF_000687285.1 Phaethon lepturus
GAAACCGGGGTTCCGGGGTTTTCCCCGCCAGCTGCTTGGCCGACGTTCCACAGCCTGGGCAAAAAAACGCAGGGCGCGTTCGAGTCTCGCCGTTCGAGGTCAGGCGGATGAGGTCGTGACATGTTTTTATTCTCCTTTCTTCTGCGTGCTGGGATTCGGAAGACAGAGTTAGTAAAATTCCTCCTGTTCAGGGCAAAGAGCAAAACCTGCCAAGGCAAAAGCCTGGTGAATAAAATCCCTCACGCGCCCGCAACACGAGGCACGGGGCGATGTGCCGGGGCTGGAGGGAGGCAGGCGAGACCCCCCCGGCGCCGAGGCTGCCGGCGCGC
>NW_010512884.1:2463-3010 GCF_000687285.1 Phaethon lepturus
TCTTCCCCACCACGCCGGGACCCCGCCAGCCTCTCCCCGTAGTACCTCCCTCGGGTCGCCGAGCAAACGTGGAGGCAGAGCCGAGCCGCCCTCTCCGCTCTTTCTCCGACGCCCGAAGCGCCGACGGCTCCGTTCCGAGACGTATCTTTAATAATTCGTCTTAAGCACGCGCCAAGCCCGGAGTTTTGCTCTTTTGCTCTTTTCTTTTCTGTTTTTACGCTACACCTATGTCGGCCAAGGACCAGCGCATGCCGCGCCGGAGCCATATGTCCCAGCGCAGCTCGCGGTCCTGGTACGTGTGGCGGTGCCCGAGTAGCTCCGGGTCCCTGTTACAGTAGTTGCGTTGGCGGGGATGGACCGGAGAGGATGGGGCACGAAGCCTGCTCGTCCCGGCCGGGAGAGGGGCTGGCCGGGGCTTGCGGCAAATGGCTCCCAGCATGAAAAATGATTTAGGGGGAGATGGTTTAACAGTCAGGATGATTAATGTCTGTGACTCCTCCGGCACGCTGGAAATGATAAATCAAGGCGGAATGGGGAAGCAGTGCAT
>NW_010512885.1:0-306 GCF_000687285.1 Phaethon lepturus
GGTGGCAGCGCTGGTCAGAGCGGCGTCAAGAGGGGCTGCGGGACCCATCGCATCTTGAATTCTTTCTCTGGTTGCTCAGGGGCGATAAATACGGCTTCATCACCTACCGATATTCAGAGCATGCCGCCTTATCTCTGAAGAATGGCACCTCGCTAAGGAAGAGGAACGAGCCTTCGTTCCAGCTCAGCTCTGGTGGCCTCGGGCACTTCTTCTGGACCAGATACACTGACTTGGGTAAGAAAGCAGGAGCTGCTTTTTCTGAAGCATCTCGTTTTTATCAGCGTTGAGCTGTAACGGCCCATCGCA
>NW_010512885.1:367-2532 GCF_000687285.1 Phaethon lepturus
GTGGCTCATGTAGCTGCTCTTCACCCAGGCAGATGGCTCGGAAAGCTGGGGGCAGAGGAGAAAAGCAACTGGCGTGAGGACCCAGAGTGTGTTGGCTGCAAAATGCAGCATCACACCCCAGGGCTGCTGGGTCTCAGCTGAGCACAGCCCATCCTGTCTCCACTGCGTTTCTACACAGCGCTGGATGCTTTCCAGCAGAGAGGTCCCTTCCCTGTCGTTAGAGAAGGCAGTCAGCAATATCTCGTTAGCCCGAGAGGTGATTTGGATGGTTTGCTGCTCCACAGGAAAGTGCACGTGCACTTTTGAGCCAAAATGATGGCACTGTAATGTTCTCTGGTCGCATTAACTCTTTCTGTGCTGTACGGGCTTCTGCAAGACCTCTCCCCTCATCGACCGCGTTAGCCAGGGTCTCGCTGGACCCAGTCCCTCCATGCATGGGAGGGCTGCAGCCTGAGCTGGGGACAGGAATGAAACTCTGTGCTGGTCCTGCGAGAGAACTGTGATCCAGGCTTCCCTCAGCCCTGGTTGCTGTGATCTTCAGGTGTTTCACGAACACCGCGCGCTTATTTCTGTACCCTCAGCAGAGGACCCCACTTCATACATGAGAGACTGAGGCCCGGAAAATAAACCCCTAAGTCTTGGCTTATGTCTAGATGCGCAGTCTGACACGAGTACTGCCCGATCCTTTAGCACCTTACAGTATCTCATCTGCTCAGAGCAGCAAACCCTCTGGCTTTGGTTATGGGTGCAAATGCCTGCTGTTCATCTAAATAACTTCTGGGGCCTCTTATTTTGGACACGGAGAAGTCCAGATGATGAAGTGATGAAGATGTTGGCATGTGGCTGTGCAGTGCTGTGGGGAGCGGGGGCAGAGCTGCCCCCCGGCATAGGAGAGCCCCCCTCAGCGCTCCTCACCTGCTGGCAGTCCCCCCTTATTGCAGCGCCTGGCTCGTTCCTAAAATGCTGCTCGCCCTGGTGCGGGATGAGATGGGGAGCCCACAGGCAGAGGTGAAATGCAGCCAGCTCAACCCAAAAGCGTTAAGCTGCTGGGAAATGAGGCAGCCTTATTTCTGGCATTGGCTGAATTGCCCGGGCTTTGCGGTGGCACCGTTTGTTCAGCTTCCGACGGAGGGCTGGGGGGAGCTGCAGGCAGGCACCCCCCTCCCCGCGACCGGCATGGCTCCCGCGGGGACGGGCCTGGGAATTCAGCTGCATCCGGCAGATTTTTGCACACCTGGGAAGGGGTGCCCGCGGCGTGTGACCTGCTGGGCTGGGCACGGCCACAGCCCCTCTGCCCACCAGCTCCTTTTCAATGGGGGAGAGACCGTCCCTGCTCCCTTTTGCCATCACTGCCTCGTCCAGGCTGGCTTTGCGGTGCCGGGATGCAGCATGCCGGTAGCGAGGGAGCAAGCGGTGCCCTGCCGTGCCTCAGTTTCCCTCCCCAGCAGGCAGCGAGCGTGCTCGTGCCCCGCTCCCTGACCCGGCTGCCTTGTGTCCCTGCCGTTCCCAGAAAAAAAAGTCGTCCCCAGCTCCAGTGAAGAGCAAGTACGAGACCATGGATTTCGACAGCTTGCTGCAGGAGGCCCAGCTAAGCCTGCATCGGTAACAGCCTTAACCTTGGAGGAATACCTCAATACCTCAGTCGAGGCACTTCCAATATGTTTACGTTTTCAAAGAAATTATTCAGTCTATGGAAAGCGAGAGAGAGCGAGAGCACGCACGCGCGAGAGAGAGACTGCTGTCCCTTCTGATCGATGTTTACATTGAACAAAGCTGCTTCTGTCTGTGAGTCCCCATGGTGTTGATGTCTCACTGCCACACGTTAGTCCCCCCGCTTCTGACTGGTTGTTTTAGGGTGAGCCTAGGAGCCCCCGGCCCCTCTCCCCGCTCCCGGTCCCCACCGTGCTCCCCCCGCGGAGTTGCAGCTGTGTTCACCATAACATTTTTTTGTCCGTAGTGTGTGATGATGAAATTGTTAATTGTGAATAGAATCAGGATTATAAACTAATTTTTAATAGAAGAAGAAGAGGAAAAAAAAAGTATATACTTAAAAAATGTATTTATGGCTCAGATGTACTGTAATTCAGATTTATTGTACCGCTTCCTTGATTTTTAACTATGCACTGTAATGAGGCACTTGCCACTCAGCAAATGGGGGGTCAGAG
>NW_010512886.1:0-2927 GCF_000687285.1 Phaethon lepturus
GTGCGGGGAATGCCGGCAAGGTAGAGGAGGAGGAGGAGGGATGTTGCCAACAGCATGGCCGCGGGCTCCCCTGCAGGAATCCGCTCGCTTGCGGCACGGGGCTATTTGAAGTGGGTGAAAAAGGATGGAGGTGGCCACAAGGCAGAGCCTCGGGGGACTTGGGCTCTGAAGAGGACCCTGTTAAACGTCCCCACCCATCACTTCACCGGGGCTAGAAAAATCCTGTTGGAGAAACGTTTTCCGAAGACGTGGTCAACAGCAAGAGCATCCCTCGCCGTACCAGCGTACGCTGCCTTACAGAGACAGCCAGAACGTAGGGGCCGTACCAGTGACGGGGTTTCGCCAAGGGCAGCTGTGACCGTTCCCAAATTGCAACGTGAATTCACACACCTCCTGCAAAAGCTGGGTTGAGTGTCTGTTCGTCTGTCCCTTCCAGAGCTCCTCGTGCATGGTCTCAGAATGCCCTTCGCGTGGGATGCCTCAAGATGGGTTGTAGATAGCCACCTTGGCTGCAGCCAGGGCTTTCCATCGATGCTCTCACCAAGAGGTGCGGTGGGGCTGGGCTGGACCACCAGCACCCTTTGCCAGCCTTGGCCGTTCCCCAGCTCGCCCCGAAAAGGCGGGCGTGCGGTTAGGGAGACCTTGGCGGTTATTCCCTTGAAGACGGTGGCCTTGTCCATCTTCCCATTGCTCAACACTGGAGGGTGCCTCCCAGCCGCGCTGCGCTGTTAGGAAACGCTGGTGATAACCCCATTACCTTTTGACCTACTTGAGCTCTTCCGTACCTGTTCTGCTAATTACAGGTCACCTTTTTTCGGGGGAAGCGGGGCTGGTTCGACCACAGCCACATCCCACACCCTTCCTGGGGCTGCTCACGCAGGTCCCCGGCGGGGACACACACACACACACCCCCCCCCTCCATCTTCCTAGTGCTCCCTTTGCCCCAGGCTGTTCCTCCAGCTCAGTGGAGCCTCCCATGACTAACAGGTTTTGAGATAATTGTTCCACTCCCTAATCTCATCTGCAGAAGATTTCAATGACATTGTTTTCAAAGTGCCATGAGCCATTTCCAGGGGCTCGAAGCCCATGAGGGATGTGATTCATCCACGCTGCTCCCACAGGTACTTAATCCAAAACAGCGAGTCCTTCTTCCACAGCTATTATCTGCTTAGGAAACACCACCCAGGCAAGCGCCTAACAGGGTACTTTTGTCTGTTCAGCGCTGATGGAGAATCACAGCATCATTAAGGTTGGAAAAGACCTTTAAGATCATCAAGTCCAACCACCAACCCAATGCCACCATGCCCACTAAACCATGTCCCCAAGTGCCACATCTACATGTTTTTTGAATAATTCCAGTGATGAAAGTGTGAAAGGCTCGTGCCTGTGCCTGCTTCCTCGCATGGGCCACAGGCTATAGTCCTTCCCTGGAAGCAGTTGTCCCAGCAGAGGGGACCATGGGGCTGGGACCCCTTTGGATGTCACTTGTGGGCTGGGTACGTACCATGGACCATCAAGCCCACGGGAAGGGGGATACTGGAAACGTCCCTCGCTAACTAAAGCAGATGGGGCTCCTTCTCTCCCACAACACCATGTCCTCAAAGAGCCCTTGGGGTGGACGTGGGGTCCATCCTTCTTCGTGGTGAATTTGTGGGAGACTGGGGCCAGAGACAGTTCAGGGGTGACAAAGGCCATTGCACCGCCTGGAATTAACTCTCGTTTGACAGAAATTGTCTCGCAGAGGACAGTGATTCATTACGCCCAGCATCAAATATTTGTGTCCTACCACTGAACTTGTGCTGTTCTGCTGGAGCGGGAGCTCTCGGTTATCGTGGCTTTCTTCTTCGGGGAGGGCAGAGCCTTGGCTTCTGGGCTCAGCTCCCGGAATCTTGCACCCAACACTTTAATATCCCCACCATCCTTTCCCAAGCCCAGGGCATGGAAACGGTGTCTACCAAAGCCCAGCCTGGAGGCACCTCCCATGGCAGGGCCAACCTGAGCCACAGCCGCCCAAGGAGCCACCTTAACTCCTTGTGCTGGGATCTTCTCTTCCTTCTCCCCCCAGGACTTGCCATCCCTTGTTTCCAACTTACTTTGGGCCATGACCAAGGATTATTTCAGGGCTTTCCTTACATTTTGTTGCTGTAAAACACAGGCAACCATTTGTGCCCATCATGCCATGCATCTCATGCCACGTTGGTGGGGGACAGCCTGAGTCCCAGGCTTTGATCCTCCATCGGCAAGGGGTTTCCGTGCTACTCAGTGGGATGGTGGGCACAGCCCAAACCTCTCCCCAGCTCCCGGCAGGACCTCTCTGCTCTCGGGGTGCTGCAGCTGGGGCAGCCCCTTCGGGGATTAACCAGGGCTGCTCCCCAGGGCAGCGTTGCTGGCAACACGGGGCATCCAGCCGAGCGCTGCGCCCAGGTCTGGCTCTTTCCAAACCTCTTCGTTTTCGGAAAATTCCTGCCTCCGACTTGTTTTTTTCAGGTTGCTCAGGATCCCCGGGGTAATTACAAAACACAGCTCTGCTTCCAGCCGCGTTCATGGCTTCAGGAGAGGTTTCACCTTCTGGGAAGCCACTCCCCAGCCTGACCTCAAGCTTTTCCGCCCTGGCGAGGACCGCATGTCGCTGTGCCCGCTCGCCCATGCCGCCTCGGCGGCCCCTTCACCGGCCGGGCTTGCCGTGCCACGCTTCTCCGAACGAGAGCTGCTTTTGGGCTCTTTCGGTGTGGCTGGGAGACGTTGGTGACGCTCCGCAGCGCTCCGCACTCCGCTAACGCCCGGTCCTCTGCGTCCTCCATTTCCTCGGGCACGCGTGGCACCCGTGCCAGGGCTTGCTTTGCTGGCACGCCGGCACCCTCCCGCCTCTCCCACGCACATCGCAGGGCATCTACTTCGGTATTAGGGTGACGGGGACAGGGCAGATG
>NW_010512887.1:0-1177 GCF_000687285.1 Phaethon lepturus
CAACATCCTGCCTGTGTGTGTAGTCTGGGCATGCCATAAATCCTGGCTGTTCCAGGAATATCTCTGTCCAAAGGCACCTTTCCTGCACCAGGACGCGTGTACTGGAGAAGAAAAGAATTCTCGGGCCTTTCCCACCCCCTTGGTTGCTGCAGTGCTGATCCCAAGGAGGCTTGGCAGGATCCCATCTGCTGTGATATAGTGTCAGACTATAGACACAGGCTGTGATGGATTTCTTAAGCTTAGTATGGAGAGAGGATGTTAGAGGTTTATCTGCAGGTTGCCTGTTACACAAAGCTCTCCAAGCTCTGATGGGGACTGGAGGGTGCTGGCTGACTTCACGTTAGTATGGAGCATCCTTCAGGCAGTTGAAGGCTCACATGTTTTCCAGTGTGGCCAAGGGCCAAGGAGGGTCCTCAATTCATTTGACCACTGTTGTTCGTAAATTAAACCGTGCTAGAAAGAGCGCAGTTTGTATGACATCAGCACAGGGTTTTTCATCTCTCTGATGCACTGCAAAGAGCAAAAGGTCTGTGGGAGGAGGTGAGGGTCATTCTCCCCCAGACCACAAAGCTGGGAGGGGAGTGGGAGCCTTGGCACAGCGTGTGCCCACCCGCCAGAGTGCACGAGGCGTCTCCAGGAACGGAACAACTGGCTCCGGCTCTGGTGAGTGGGTCTTTTATGGGCTTTAGCACTAATCCTGCCAAATGCAATTGTACATGTCCTTCTTTTCCAGATAAATGTTTAATCCTCCTCCAAACACTGCTGAGATCATGGCCTGGGTGATATCTTGTGGCAGCACGTTAATTTGGGGCTGTGCAAAGCTGTTGCCCTCTTCGAGTGTGAGGGAGGCTGAGCTGTGGGATGCTCGTGGTCCGGGAGCAGGGTGAGGTTTGGTCTGTGTATATAAGCGCCTGCTCTGAGGCAGTTTGGGTGGTTTAGGACCCCTCGGGGCTGTCGCTTTGCAGGGAAGGACTGCCTGCTTGAGTCTCAGGTGGTTCCAAAGCTTTTCCCTGCAAAGCTGGCAGGAGGCTGTGCTGCTGGGCACGGGGCAGGAACAAAAGGATTAGCAAAACGCTCCCCTGCAGCGGGACTGCCATGGGGCTGGCAAGGAGCACGGAGCTCGGTGCATGGACCTGGACGCAAGCATTGCGCAGGCAGGCTGCCGGCTGCGGCTGCC
>NW_010512888.1:0-1436 GCF_000687285.1 Phaethon lepturus
GCGGGGTTCCTGGGGTCCGTCTGCTCTGCCCTTCTCCGAGCAGCTCTGCCGGCTCCTCCCGCGCCACCACGGACACCCTCGTACGGCCGCGGCAGGAAGAGCTCACCTGGTTCACCTGAGCCGCCAGCAATAGAATAGCTGTGCGGCCAAAGGCAAGGCTAAGGTAGGAAGCTCCTTGGGCAGGGACATTAGAAAGCAAGCACAGGTGCCTCCTCCCCATACACAGCCCCATAGCAGCACCTCGGTCCCGGTTTCCTCGTGACCCGTAAGTCAGTGACACCTGGGCAGTATTTTCACCTTCCCGGACCCCGAGCAGTAGCATAAAGGACTCGCCAGTGACCTCAGCTCCAGATCAGTGCGACTCTCCGAGCACTCGCGCCCCATCACATCCCAGTCCTGCCATAAAAGCGGCGTTTGCTCCCGAGAGCTGCCTTCCCAGGAAGCCAAGTTAAGCGGCAGCACTTGAACTTCTGCCTTTGGAGCTTCGCACAAGCTGGAAACAGAGTCAAACTTCAATAAAGAGACTGGGACACATCTGTAAAAACTCATTCAAGGGCATCGCAGCACTATCCAGCTGCTCTACAAAAAGAGCCAACGGATGCAGGTTTGTTAGCGACGGGACCCAAACTCTGCATCTTCAGCGTGACCCAAACCCACCTCCGTTCCTCCAGCAAGGCTAGTTTACACCATAGTGAGATGACCGAGTGTTCAGAAGAGCCTCTCTAGCTCAAGGTGCTGCTCGTGTTCCATACAGGCTGCTTTAAGCAAGCGCTTTCGGCACGCTTCGCCCAGCAAGCAGCAGCACAGACTTCAGCACTGGATGCAAACACACCGTCCCTTCCCCACCCACAAACCCGCACCTCCCAGAGGTGACGGTCATCTTTGTGCAGCTGTATCGAGGTTTCGGAAAAGAAGAGTTAAACAAAGGAAGTAATAGGCTCTGCTCTGCCAAAAGGCTCCCAAGTTCACATCCTGCCTTTCAAAGCGTTGCTGGTTCTTGGGGACAAGCTTGAAAAAAGTAAACCGTTCTTTTTTTAATAAAAGGAACACCGCACGACTTCGCAGAGGGCTTGCAAACATCCTACTATAAAAGAGCAGGCTGCAGAGCCACTTCAGTTCTTCCCAGCGTTTTTGGGGAGAAGCTGCCAAAATGGCTGATCCAGCCCTCCACGTGTGCAGCTGCTGCCGCCTTCTCCCAGCATCTGCTCCCAGCCCGCCTCAAAAACGGCTTCGCATATTGTGACTGAAAGCACAACTCTGAGGAACAGCATCGTACAGAGTCCCCTTCCAGCGCCCACCCAGTCTACTGGTGCCAGGCTGGCAGAGGGCTGGAGGAGGCAGGAGAAGCAAAGCCCGCTGCCACCAGCTCTAGCGTGGCTGGCTGGGCACGGGGCCGCAGCGGGCAGCGGCGTTTTCCTCGGCCAGCTCCGCTCTCC
>NW_010512888.1:1447-2520 GCF_000687285.1 Phaethon lepturus
CCCCCCGGTCGCCAAAGGCTCTGCCAGCAGCTCCCGAGGGCGTCGCGGAGCAGCACGCCGCCCCAGGGAACACCAGCCTATTTTCGTAAACCTGCTTTAATACACAACGGAAAGATCGCATGTGAACGCAGGAGAACAGGGGTTGCCAAGCTGTGAAGTCAGAAGTCACCTCGGGAAAGGGCTCTGCTTGTCACGCTGCTCCCCTCCTCCCACCGCCGAGCCCCCAAAAGAGAGCGGTGCCTGTCCCGTCCTCCCCCCGCCGCTGCTTACGGGAACAGAGCCGGCATCGCGAGGGAGCCGGGTTTTTCCACCAGGTTTTTTGGCCCCAGGCATGGACAAGCAAGTTTAGGAAAGTCAACATCCACCTGCAGCCTGCTTCCCCCCCGCGAGGCCAGTGCCGCGCAGCCCTTGCTGCAGACTCAGCCCAAACCCTGCACCCCGGGCTGCTGCCCCCTCCCCTGGGCAGGGCTGCAGGCAGCTGCCAAGCCCTGGAGCTCTGCCTGAAGCCACAAACCCACCGGCGCAGGGTCAGCCCAGGGCAGGAGGAGCAGGGAAGCCAGCTCGGTTTTGCTGCACTCCATGGCCAGCGGCAGCAGAAAGACCCTGACCCACCGATGCCGCACCCGGACTATGGGGGAACGCAGGACAAGCTCACTTACCATCTGCTTCGCTAGGACGAGGTGGTTTAGTCAATAAGCAGGCGTGGATCACCTGAAGCAGGAGCACATATTCCCCTCTCAACTCCAGGAGCGGTCGGGAAACACCTCCCAGGAGGGTAGGGAATGCCTGGGGCTAGTGGGAAGGAGCAACACGGCAACTGCCGGGTGAGCCCGAGAGGGAGAGGAGTAACCTGCAAGGAGTCATGGCGAGATTCCCCCTTGCCGCCTCTCCCACCTCTGCAGAGGCTTCACCCACAAACGCTTTGGCTTGTGCACACCGGGGCATCGGTGGTTTAAACTCATCGCCAGTAGCATCCGCTGAGGGAGAAACCAGCCGTGGAGAGAAGGCAACAGCCGCAGACGTGCTGGAGGGAGGGTGCGGAGCCCTTCAGGAGGGTTTTGGATTCCCAGCAG
>NW_010512888.1:2552-2894 GCF_000687285.1 Phaethon lepturus
ATGGTGTCAGCTGAAACGTCCATGGAGTAAGCGCTTCGGAAAAACAGGCGCTCCACCCCAAAGAGGATTCGCTAACATTTGCAGCCTTCCAGCCACCAAGTCACCGCATCGCTCAGGAGCGCGTTCCCCCGTATCCCCTCGCCCCCCCGGAGGATGCATCAGTCAGCCCTTCCCCGAACGCAGCAGAGGGGAAGCAGCACCCTGTATCCCCCAGCTCCTCAAAGCCACGTGTGTTGGGGGTCCTTCCCCCCGCAGCCGCATACGGGGAGGCCAGCTTTCATTTACACCGAGACAAAAAGCAGAGTCTGCTCAGAGCCCCGCGGCACGCCAAGCGTGCGCACC
>NW_010512888.1:3130-3454 GCF_000687285.1 Phaethon lepturus
CTGCTGAAGCTCAGAGCCGCTCGCTAACTTTTTCCAAGCAAGCAGTTGCCCAGAGGTACGGGACTGCCTGCTCTGCATGGAAGGGAAAGGATCTTAACAGCGAGAAATCTGCCAGGTAGGTTCCTCGGGTCATCACCAGGAATTTGACGGTTTACAGCTCCCTGTCAGTCGCTGCGCCCGTGACACGAGGTCTAGGTCTAGGTAAGCCGGGCAGGGCAGCTGCCGAGCCGGGAGCCGCTTGCTGAAGAGGAATGTCAGCCCCGAGATTCCCGATCCCCCAGGACACACCCCAGGACACATCCACGCGCGCCCACCGCCGGGCCG
>NW_010512888.1:3501-5389 GCF_000687285.1 Phaethon lepturus
CACCCCAGGACACAGCCGCGCCCGCCCCCCGCCGTGCCGGTGCGTCTTCTCTGCGAGGAAAGTCAGCTCCTTGAAGGAAAGCTGAAGTCACACAAGTACAGCAGACGGCGGGAGCGGGGACCCTGCTGACACACCTACACAAGATATTTTTGGCAGTCTCGCTAAGCCTTTAGCCCCTTTCTGAGGGGAAAAAATGCCGTTTAGCAAGGGGGATGTGCGATGCAGCAGCCCTGCTATTTCCTTGTGCTCTGCACTGGTGGGGCGGGGGGACAGCGAAGGGGAGCAGGGCTCAGCTGGCAGCACCATCTCCCCGTGCACGCTCAAACAAAGGACGCCGCGCTTCAGGCCAGGCTGCCTCTCCTTGGAGGGGGAGGAGGGACCGCTGAGCAAGTAGGCCATTAACTTCCTGCCAGCTAGTCTGCAGAAAAGGAAATAAAAAAAATCCAGCACTGCGGGGTGTGCAGGCAGAGACAGCCGCTCCGGCGGCGGGACGGCTGCACAGGGGATGCACACGCAGCCGGGGCAGGGCTTTCCGAGCAGAGATACATCCAACAGGGCAATTGCTTGTTCATCAGCACGAATTCGGGCAAACCCACAGCTCAGATAGAGTCCAGCCTCAGATCTCATCTAGATGACCTCAAGGGAGAGGAGCAGAAGAACCGCGTAGCCAACGCAGAGGCAGGAAAGGAGCCTCTCGCCCAGGACACTGCTCCTTCTCCCCACCTCGACGCAGCTCCACGCCCAGGCGTATGCAAGCTCCTCTCTGCATTTCAAGCAGCATCCGCTGCCCAGTGATGTCTCTGAAGATGCCGACTCCCAAATCTACAGCTTTGAACTCTCAGACAGGATTTTCAAGGCAGAGATTCACGCTGCACACGGAGCCACTGCCAGGGCACGGAGCTGACAGTCACCAGGGCTGTCTGGAAGGAGGGGACCAGAGCCCTGCTGCTGCTGGTACCACCTCCATTTGGGACCCACAGCTACGGGACATGGCCCCAGTCCTCCAGCATCAGCCCTGCCAGCTGCAGCACGGACCGCTGTTAGCCCTTCAGCACAAGTAAGGAATTAAAGCCTCTGCCTAATGCATATTTGGGAGCAGCTGGTCCCCTCGAACACACATGCAGTCTTGCCTGTCCTTTGCAGCCCAGCTCTCCACCACCCTTCATTTGCAGAAGCCTCAAACTTCACCTGGATATTGCCCTTCTTCCACTTCTACCTCTTAGTTCAAAGTCCTCATGTAAAGAGACGAGTCCAGCCTTGAATGCTGCTTCCAGCGAGCAACCAGTCACCCCAGTACCCAGCTGAAGCCAAAAGCGGAACGGTGAGGTGGGTAGAGACGGTCACGTCTGCCACCAAGCAAGTCCCTGACACTGCTGGGCATGGGAGGGCAGAGTTAACCAGCCACCTTCTTGAAAGGCTTCACACAGATTTATTGCTGGGGTAACGTCAGATAGGGAGGAAGCCCAGCCCTCTTCCTCCTGCTCTCTTGAAGAAAGAGACTCAGGAATTTGGCAGAAGGCCACAGCTCAAACAGAGGAGACCCTTGTGCGAAGGCATGTTCAGAAAAGCAGCCTCTTCCCTGCCAGGATAAACGTTGCTTTTCCACCCCCTCCTTGGGGGATAGAAGATGTTGCCCCTCAACTCCAACATCAGCAAAAGCTGTTTGAAGGGGTGGGCTCCTTCTGGGCTGTCCTTGTGCCACACACACTCACCTTGCCTGGACGTTTCTCTGCCCCCCCGGGATACTCCTGGGGCAGCAGCTGAGAAAGAACCAGACCCATGTCCTCTGGCTGGAGCCCCTCTTCGCCCCACATCTGGGCACTGCAAACCGTTCGGCCTCCACTCCGGCACAGAAGGGGCTGGCAGCCGGCCGCGGCGAAGACCCCGC
>NW_010512888.1:5420-9887 GCF_000687285.1 Phaethon lepturus
CTCGTGTGCCAGCAGTGCTCAGCTGCTCTCGCCTCCCTTTGCTTTT
Source organism: Phaethon lepturus (assembly GCF_000687285.1). Taxonomy (NCBI): domain Eukaryota; kingdom Metazoa; phylum Chordata; class Aves; order Phaethontiformes; family Phaethontidae; genus Phaethon; species Phaethon lepturus. Next base: position 5,467 of record NW_010512888.1, read on the forward strand.
CGGCACAGCCAGGCAAGGTAGGAAGAACAAAGCCTTTAATGCTGGCTTCTGTGCACAAGTTGAACATTCAGGGCTGCCCTGGGGTAGAGGCAAGACACAGCTGCCTCTTCAGGGAGGCTGTTAAAGGGTTAAGACGGCAAGCCAGCATCAAAGGGAGCTCTGAGCAGAGGGGGTTGAGAAACTGAGATGGGTCGAGGTTGCAGACTCCTTGGAATCTCAGGAATTTCCCTTTATTATCCCACTTCCCTTCCAGCAGCCTGGAGGGAGCACAAGAAGGGGACCTCAGGCCCATCCCTACGGCCAGAGGCAGAAGCACCAGGCACCCGGCAAGGCTCTCTGCCAGAGCTGGTATCAGGGTGCCCACATTCCAGAGAAGAAAGCTTTCATTCAGGGTGCTCAGGGGTCTTATCTCCTGCAGCTCTCTGATCCCAGGCTGGCTGGACCACCGCCATGGGAGGCCGAGACCTGCACGGTCAAAGAACAGGTATCCCTCTGCCCAACAGCTCAGCCCGCCCCAGACCACAGCCTTCCCCCTCACACTACTCCCACAGACCAGGAAGGTCCCCGTTTCACCCCAGAAGCTGGAGCTCTAATAGTGCTGTTGGCCCATACAACTACACCAAGGGCGATTTGCTACTTTTCACACAATTGCCACCCTGCACTTCAGGCGAGATCCCACGACACCGCCGTTACCAGCCAAGACTTGAACGCTAACAAGTCTCATCTCAGTCCAAAACCTCTGTTGAACTTTGGACAAGCCACAGCCATCACCAACACCTGATATCAGCAATAGCCAGCCTACAAGAGAGCTATAGAAGCGGGAGGTTTTTGTTAAGGCAGCATATGGCCGATGGTCTTACTGCTTCCCCTTGCTACTCGTCTTAGACATTAATAGGGTAATGCTCATCTTACAAGGATGTTGTCAGGATTAATGTTTTTAAAGTACTCTGCGAATGTTCCATGCTATAGAAGTGCCAAGTAGTATTACATTATCTAATTTTCTTTCTAAGAACTGTTAATGTATAAGAAGCAGCTATAAAAAAAAACTTATTGCAAAGCTGCTTTATAGATACTGAAAAACATGTCAGGTACACAGAGCTCAGGGCTTCCCTATGGGCCGAGTAGGGACTAGCATTCATTACGCAACGGCGGAGCGCAGAAGGCTGTGCACAGTTAAGGGTCCTTCTCCATAAGGAAAAACTGGGGCCAGCGAACACCCACCGCTCAGCAGCAGCCTGGAAGATCCCAGAAAGCGAGCCGAGGTGTGGTGCAGGCAGCTGCTCCTTGCTGCCCTGCTCAGGAGAAGCATTTTTGCATTCAGGCTGTATTTAACCTTCAGATGCATTTACCTTTGTAGCAAGTGCCAGTAGACGAGGGCGAATGCCCTCGGCCGCGAGGCTGCAGTGACACCATGTCCCTCACGCCCCGCTCCCCTGCACAAAAGGGCATTTCTCTCCCCAAACACCTGTATTCAGTTGGCCGGTATAAGCACCTCTTTCCCCTTCTTTAAGGGGATACAGATTGAGATCAGTTCCATGTAAATGACTGCCTGTATTTGGATTTTCTTCACTTTTTGTCTGCTGAAGCTGGAACTGGAGCTGTGGCCACCAGCTGGCATTTAAGCTGGGAAAACACTGTTTTAATACCGGCATTAATTGGCATATGTGACCCCTTCAGCCAGGGCTTTGCGCACGCTCCCAGAAAATGCTGCGGAGCAGCAGGGAAAGTTTCTGCAGAGGTCAGGGTTCCCCCACAACCCTCAGTTCAGGAGGTGAGAACTTAAAAGGGAAGAGGGTCCAGCAAATCCCACAGCATCTCCCAGGCCCAACGCATTCTCAGTGGCAACAAGAGCAGGCAGCAGAGACTTACGCATTGCAATACGGCTTCTTCTCGTAGCCCTTGTAGTTTTTCATGTTTAGGGTCATCTTGCAGGTCTCGCAGTGGAAACACGCTTTGTGCCAGAACTGGAAACAGAGACGAGAGAAGCATTAACACAAGTGACTTGCAAAACAGGGCCGTGTCCCATTAGAATCCCACAACTCAAACTCAGCAGCTCCTCCAGCCTAGAGATGTCAGCGATGGCATCCGTGACCCCCGCAAAACCTAGAGCGCAGACAATATTCTTGCTAGTTTAGGACAAGTAAATCCCTCCGACCCTCCCAACGCATCTTCTCTCAACAGGACAGCAACCCTTGTTGCTTGCATTACAGCAGCATCTTGCTCCCCTGTCTCCAGGCCAGGAATTCACTGGGCTCAGCCAAATACAGGCCAGGAAGAGTCTTACTGGAAGAGGCACAACATCAACCCCTGCCAGCAGGGAGACTGTCAGCAGAGTTAGCAGCTGTGGTTTGCAGGCTTCAAAGTGGCTGTTTTAGGGGTTTTTTTGCTGATGTTAGCCAAGAGATAGCCAGAAGAGCAGGTCAGGTAAGGCTGCACACAGACACCGAGCCAAGGAAACAAAGACGGAGAAGAAAAGGTTCTCATGAGCAGCAGACAGTCCGACAGACAGCTCAAAGGTCCTCACCACAGATACCACCCTTCTGCCTGTGACTTTGGTGGCTAATCGCCAAGCTCACAAACCCCGTGGCCCCAGAGGATGCGGGACCACCCCAAGCACATCTCGGCCCCCCTCTCCCCACGGTGGGACCGTCAGGAGCTATCACCGCTCTTGCCAGCGCTGCATCCTAGCACAGGGCAGGGCTGCGGAGGCAGCGACGAGGAAGAGGAGCCGCTAGCCTGACGTTTTGGCGAAGGCAGTTTTTGCATCCTCTCCCCCCCAGGTCTCGCAGCGGCGGCCGCAAGCCGCCCACACACCTCGGACTCGAGGCTAAAGACTCCCCGAAACCCGGCTCATGACCCTACGTTACGGGTTGCAACACCTAATGAACTCCAAAAAAGCATTTAGGGCTACTCAAAGAAATTATTTCCACTTGGCATTTTACTGGCCCGAGTAGTTTTCTAGGCTGGAGGGAGCCCTGCGAGAACAGCTCAAGCTGCCACCAAGCAATTCTACCCCACGCAGACCGAGGCCGATGCCCTGCCAGTCACCCAGGGACCAGACTTCGTGCTTCCTCCGGCAGCCACAGCCAGCAGGACTGGAGGGGTCTGGCGTGGCTTCCCAGGGACCCGACCGGGCGCCGCAGAACAGAGGCAGGAGCTGGGCTGGAGCAGCACAATAGCGAAACCGCAGCCTGAAGCGACGACTTTACTCCCTGGAGGTAAGGCAGTCCTGCCCCGGGGCTGTCCTCCCTGCTCAGCCCCCGAACTGCCCGGCACCACCCTGCAAAAGCAGGGAAAGAACAAGCCAAAAAGCCACGTTCGAGCAGCTCGTAATACCAAGTAGATCGCAGTCAGCAAGCCTGCAGTGTGACACCCGGGCTGAGCCAGGCACGCTTACTGTGCGGCGAGCAAACCCAGGGAGAACAGCTGGCGGTTGTTGCTACGATTTCCACCCTTACGCTTAAAAAAAAGTCATTTCCACCACTGCAGCTGCCGGCTCGGTCCGCGTTCCTGCAAGGAGACGGCAAGGGCCAAGCCTAAGCCCTTGTGCCACCTCCCCACAGGTACCACACCCCAGCGCACAAACACTGCCACGGCTCTACGAGACTATGACTCAGCCCAGAAGGACAATTTCCCTCATTTCAGTTGCTCAGAGCAACGTATTTGTTCTTTTCCTCTAGTTAAATGAGCTCCTGAGCCTGCCGCTAACGGCGAGAAGGGGCTTGCTGCACCATTCACCGCTCCGTACCAACACCCTTGTTCACATCCAGCCCGCGCAGGGTTATTTTCCCCCCTCCCAGCTTTCTTTAAGGACAGAGCAGCACCCGAGTCTTGAGTTCTTCAAGCATCTTGAAAGTTACAGCCTGTCGGTGGAGCTACTGCCACATTAGAGGTAATTAACAGACCTCTCCAAGCTCGTCGGCCATTCATAGCGCTGTAATAGCGGTGCATAAATACCAGAGATGCCACTATAAATACGCAGAGATGACCTGACAGCCAACATGACTTCAGAGCCTCTTCCTCCGAGGAACACCCCGGCTCCCCAGAGCCAAGGAGTATCTGGCAAGGCCAGCTGTCCCCTGCCCGTGGTGGCCTCCACAACAAGCACAAGCAGAAGCAACGCACTCAGGCAGCCTTTACCCCCAGCCAGAGCGCAATTAATGTATATTCTTGCTTCAGTTTGCGTTAGGCACTGTTCAGAGGTGTTTCTAGCCCGTGGCTCTCAAAGGACTCTGCAGCCTGAGCTACCCAGAGAGCACGACCCCGTCTCCAAGTCTTGCTGCCACTAAATTTTGTGTCTTACCACTGACTGTACGAATGCGGGATGCACAAATCTAAACCAGCACTAAAAGGAGGGCTGCAACACAGCACTGACACAGGGGAACAGCAATTACGCCGGCTTCCAGTAACGCTACCGCTCA
>NW_010512888.1:9918-10415 GCF_000687285.1 Phaethon lepturus
AAGAGGACAAGCTGCAAAGAGGTTTTCAGAGAAGCATTAACGCCTGTGCTTTTCAAGTCCAGGTTTGAAGAGCTCCGAACATCTGGAGCCGATCCCAGGTACAACTGCACGGCACAGCTCACCCCACGTCCCAGCAGGACGCTACTCTACGAGAGGCACGCTGGCTGCGGTCCCGGCGGGCAGCTCTTCCAGACGGAGCCCTTTAAGCACCTTTGCCACTCGCAGCAAACTAGACATGGGGACAGAGCTCACAGCCACAGTACATGTTGGTGTGTCCGTTTACAGGTCGTGCCACGGCCACACAACATCCCTCCACCAAGCAAAGCCATTGCTCCACACCCGGGAGCGAGCATCGCTCGAGACTCAAGGGTTAGAGGACAACGGGAGAGACTCCTTGGGCTGAAGGCAAATCCTCGACTGGGTTTAATGCACTGGAACAGCCATCACTGAAGTCTACTCATTTTAGAAAAAGTCATCCGACATTAGCTTTACATGGG
>NW_010512888.1:10485-10880 GCF_000687285.1 Phaethon lepturus
ACCCCAGCCACAGCACCCAGCACCTTATCTGGGGAGCTGGGGGGGTCGGGGAGGGATGGGGGAAGGGACCGACACCCACTTCCCCGAGCCCAAGCAGGGCATTTGCCTTTCGCAAGGTGACAAAGTCGAGAGGCAGGACTCACAGGCAGAGTTTCGCCCGAGCGGGAGCTGTCAGCAGACAGTCTCACTTCTCTCGCTGCTGCGCTGCCCTCGCGAAGCCCGGTAAAGCAGCAAGTTTTCCTCGTTTGCTGTAAATCTCAGAAGGGAAACAGACTTTCCAGATTTCACTACCGGGAGAAAAACCGAGTACATCTGCTTGTCAACACACCAGCACAGGCACTGAAAGCTTAAAGGCAGCGACGCGCAGACTTTTCCTCCCAGAAGTCCTTCATTGT
>NW_010512888.1:11016-11510 GCF_000687285.1 Phaethon lepturus
GCCTCTGCCCGCCGCCACCTCACCGGCCAGAACCCCAAGGAAAAATTAACCCGGGGGGAGTTAGGAGGGGGGAGCCATTTGGTTCGAGGTACGCTGTACTGCAAGGCTGACCTGGCAGCGATCTGGCGAGAGAAAGCTGGCAAGACCCCCAGAAGTACAAGACGACGACCGCAGCCTCCTGCCTGCTCCCGAACTAGAATCCGCGGTCTCGGGACGCACATCGGTTGTGCCCCCACAGCGACCCACAACTCGGCTCAGAAGCGGCGCAAACCCCGGGCGCTGGCAGCGCAGGAGGAAGCGGTGGCTCATCCCTCCCTTCCCTTCATCCACAACTCCGACACGCCGCAGCTGCCGGAGGCCAGCGCAGGCTCCCGAAGACAGAGCCGCTTCACTGCTCCGGACACAGGGCTGAGGGCTCAGCTTCAAGCCGTTCCCAGCTTCAGGAAGAAACATCATCTGTTAAAAATGCGAGCAACAGGGTCTGCTGGAGCTCA
>NW_010512888.1:11633-12031 GCF_000687285.1 Phaethon lepturus
GCGGCGCGGCGCTCCAGGAGGGGTTAGCTCAGAAGAGAATCCCACAGGAGCCGGGCAGCACAGGGGATGGAGACCCCACCATCGCCTTCATCGCAGGCCTCGCCTCCAGCACCGGCACAAGCAGGTTTCACAGGAGCTTTATTTTTGATGGGAAAACACTCGAAAAGAGACGTTCAAAGCGCTTGGGCACCGCGTTACGGCAGGCAGCACAAGCTATAAAGGCTGGATTCTGGAATAGAGAAGTATCAACTGGGATGGAAGACAAAAAAAAAACTCAGCTAATGGAAACCAGATGAGGTTCCGGCTTCAGGGGACACATTCACTGTCGCTTCCCATCGGCCTCCGCAGGCGCCCGGCTGCTGCTGCTGCCTTTTAATTATATATAAGGAAAAGCCCCA
>NW_010512889.1:0-3284 GCF_000687285.1 Phaethon lepturus
AAAAAATAAAAAATAAAGCCAGCAAAGCGAGGAACGAAGCCCTTCTTATCGCGCTCAAGGACGTGCGTTGTTTGCGTGAAGAATTACCTTCTCCCCCCTCGCGTCGCACCTCTCCACGGCTCCGGCAGCAGCAAAAAAAATACACCGCGACGGGGTCGGGGCGCCCGGGGAGCCGCAGCGGCTGCCCGTGGCCGTGACCAGGCAGGAGGGCACGCGGGGTGGCCTTGCCACCGGGTGGCAGAGCCCAGCTCACCGCCTCCGCTCACCTCGCTCAGCCCTCCGGGGAGCTGAGCAGCCGTGCTTTTCCCTAGGTATCTGGCACGCCACGAGAGCATCTCCATTGCCAATTAGGCCACCCACCCACTCGCATCCTTCCCCAATACAAACCCTATTAGCGATAAACAAACAGTCGAAATGCCAGCCGGCGCCTGGGAAGAGCCCTAGACAACTGCATCCAATTCGCCGGGCACGGGAACAGCTGCCTCGTGCGGTCCTGGCGCAGGCGAGCACCCAGCATGGACTAGAACACGGGCTGGGCACCCCACCAGCCACCCCGTGGTCCTCCTGCCAGTGGCTGGCCTGCAGGCTGGCTTCCAGGCCCGAGCGGTGCTACCTTGTTGTGTCCCCGGGCTGCTCCCAGCATCACACCAGCACCAAAAGCCTCAGCGTCCACATGACACATTACGCTGGCACGATTCAACGCGGCGGCAACAGGCTTTTCCAGCTGCCCAGCCCCGAGCTTCCTAATTTCCCTTCTCTGGGAAAGCTCCTGCTTGACACTGGCAACCAGTTGGATTTGGCTCAAATCCCCAAGCTGGATGTGGTGTGAGAAATGCAAAAGCCACCCAACGCTGCTTGGATGTCCTCATCCTCCATAAGAGCCCCCTCCCTACAGCCTGTCCCCAGAGCCCCTGGACTCAGTCAGACCCCAGCCTGAGAGCTGGGGAAATTCAACCCACCAACAGACCCTGAAGCCCAGCCTGCTGCTTCAGAAGCACTCCTGAAACCACCACGATCACGACTAAACTCACGGGGACGCGCTTAAGACAGTGACAGAGATGAACAGGACCAGTCTCCACATTGATCCCTGCATCTAAGGATTTTCCAGCTGACCAAGACAGCGTTAAAGGTGGCTTTTTTTTTTTTTTTTTGCCATGATGGGCAAGTAGGAAAAAAATTACCTGTTGCCGGGCACAGAGTCCCCGCTGCCACCTGCGGCAAGGGCAGAGGAGCCCATGTCCCCCTCCCAGTGCAGGAGAGGGCACGCTCCCCACATGCACCTACCCCTGCCAGCGGTTGAGGACGTGCTGATGCAACCACAGTTCATTGTCATGGAAACGAGAAGCCTTTTTCTCTCCAAGCCCAGCTTAATGGCTTAGATTAAAACCTCCTTTCCCCTGGGCAGAGTGGAACAGGGACAGTTGCACTGTCCCTGCGTCCACGGCTTGTCCACATGCACCCCAGGCACCCCTACCCTCACCAGCGTACATCTCCCATCAGTGCTGGGCACATCCCGCACAGCGAGGAGATGCCCCACATCGCTCCCACACGTGCTCCAGATTCATCCCAACCCATGCCCACCACACCCCATCAGCCAGCAAACGCGCACCCCACTACAAACGCACCCCAGACACAAGTATGTTTCCATAAGGCTCCCCCATGTCTCTCCTCTCCAGAAGGTCCCAAGCAGCCAGAAGATCGACACTGACCGTTTCTTGCAGGTGACCAAAACCACGAGTTCTTCGGCATGGTGAAACGATGAGAAAGCATCTTCAACACTGCCCTTCCCTGCCTCCCCAGGGAGCGGAGGAACTAAGCAGAGGCAGGCAGCAATCCCTCGCTGTGGGGCAGGCAGGTGTGGAGGGGATGGGGGGAACCGGCTACTGGGGTCCTGGGGGGCACAGCAGTACCAGGGGCCAACTTTGGGGGCTAGGAGACAGGGGATGGGCATGGCCTGGAGGGGAAGGACAGCGTCTCGCTTACCCTGACAGCACTCCCAGGACAAGGTTGAGGACAAAGAAGGATCCAATGATGATGAGGGGGATGAAGTACAGCCAGTTCCAGGTGGCTCCTAAGGCATCGTTGGTCTGGAGGAGAAAGAAAAAACACACATGATGTTATGTTCAACACCAGCACCTGGGGAAGAGGGAGGGTGCGTTAGCCCGGGTGCAGTGGCAATTCGCCCTCCAGGCTGACCATGCCAGGCTCCTGGGGTGACGTGGCCATGCCTGCCGAGCCTTGCTCGGCACCAGGCAGCTGCCTGTGCAGGCAGGCATGGCCAGCAGTGCCGTGATGCCCCTTGGCATCCTGCTCCAGCCACGCTCTCCTCCAGCCCTCATCAGGCAGGACCGCTCTCCTTTGCCTCCTCCTACCACCCCTGCAGGGATGTCGGGGCGGTAAGACAACGGCATAGTCAGAGGTGCAGGGCCCTGCAGCCCGAAATTGGGGTGCCGAGGGTGTGGGGGACACGCTGAGCACGCCCTCCTGCCAACAGCTTGATTCGGTGCTCCCCCGCGCATCCCACCGAGACAGGGCAAAGCAGCTCCGCAGCAACGGCGCCGGCTAAGGGGGATGATTTATAAGGTGCCTTCGGGCGAGGGAAGCTGGCCGCTGAAGAAGAGGCAGCCGGTGCTTGTCCTCCCTTGCACAGCGGAGGAAAGGGGCTGGTGCGGGCAAGCCCCACGCCTTCAAACGGGCGTTTTGTATGAGCATCATCGCACGTACCTTGAAACACCCTCCTGCCCCAGGCGTGCTACCCCGGCCCCAAGGAGCTGAGAGCGGAGGGTCGGCTCTAATGGCAGGGCAAAGCCCGACAGCTAAAAAGGCTGCTGGCAAGCCCTGCTCTATAACTCCAGACGTTCATTCCCTGAGGTTTTTAATAAAGCAGTGCCCCTCTGTACCTGGCAGCCGCTTCCCGGGCCCCATTTGTCCTCCAGTGTCAGGCACGGCGCACATGACGCCGGGCTGGAGGGTGATGTGGTAGAACGTGACTGTCTGGGGGAGGTGGTATCAATCTTGTTGCAATGAAAGACTCTTTCTCTTTTCTCTCTCTTCCCCCCTCTCCCCGTGCTAATTAAGCTCTCATCTTCATCTGAGTCATTGGCACCACGTCTCCTGGTCGGCCAGTGCAGGAGCCGAGACAAGGCTCTGTAAGGGGAGAAGCGCATCTCGGAGGGGGAGAGAAAGACCACCGCACCGGAGTCTTCCTCTGGTGACCGAGGTGCCAGCGGGGACCTCAGCCGGGCATCCCACCACCCTGAGGCCGAGCCCGAGGCAGGAAGGGC
>NW_010512889.1:3404-5349 GCF_000687285.1 Phaethon lepturus
ATGCACCAGCCACAGCGCCGGGCAGGGGATGTCGCGGGCAGACCCCGGTGCCGAGGAGCACCTGGCACACAGCAGCAATTGGGAACTTTGAGGTTGGGGCAAGGATCTGGAAAGACTCGATTCCCTCCAATGACTCAATTCCTCCTTCGGCACCGAGAAAACCCCGCGCCTCTTCTCAAGGTCCTGCACCTCTCAAGAGCCCCAGCCCACCGCCAGCCCCTTTCCCTGGGGCCAGGGGAAAAGCGAGCGCAGGGAGGTGGGGATGATGCATGGGAATCCCGTATAGCCAACGCTCATCACCGCACTCCAGAGACACCCAGGCCACCGTGCTCTGCTCTAACAACACCCTTTGCCATGGCATTAGTCTTCAAGGCATCATGAAACCCCCTGGCCCAAGCTTGGCTGGGCTTCAGCTCCCTGCCAAGGTGCCATTGGGTACCTGCCACCCGTGCCAGGACTGCTCGCCTTTGAAACTGGTTCCTGCCCAAAACCCACAGGCTTTCCCCAAGCATCTCCCCATCCCATTAGCACAGGGGATGCAAAAGAGATGAGCTCCTTTCCTACAGGTGAAGACGACACCTTCCCTCAGGGCTGGGCCACCACCCCCCCTCCTTTGGCCTTCTCCCCTCCAGTGACACACAGCGGGAGCTGGAGTGGGTGACGGGGATGAGATGACGGAGCAGAGGGCAATTCCCCCAGGGTTATCTGCCAGCGATACCAGCAGCAGCACCCAGACCACTTCTTCCCGCTGTGGTTTGTGGACATGGTCAAAGCTGGTGGCACCAGGGACCCACAATTGGGAAAGCTGAGGCAGGGGCACAGCAGAGCCCTGCCAGGACAGGCTGTCTGCGATCTCCGCCTCTACGTGTGTTTGTGTACCCAGCTCCCACAGGGGTGGAGGAAAAGGGGATTAGTGAGATTTCGGGGGTTTTGGAGGGTTACGTGTCTCGCACTGCTAGCAGCCAGTGGCTCCAGGAGGGGCACTGCTCGGGCAGGGGAGGGGATGGAGAGCTGTGACCATGGACCCAAGGACACACCACTGACCACAGCAAGCTCAGCAATGGTCCCAGCCAGCCAGGACTATGCCAGCACACCCAGGAACAGTCCTGCCCTGAGCAGCGACATGGGTACCCTGGCCGGTGCCAGCTTTGCCAGGACCCTCCCAGTCCTAAGACAAAATTTCCCAGGGCACAGCCCAACACTCCCTACAAAACCAGGAGCTGGTGGTGCCCAGCCAGGCTGCAGTAGCTCCGGCCCATCATCTCGTACCTGCTCGGCTGCTCCGACTGCCAAAATTTGCCCTTTTCTTCCCCAAGGAGCTTGAAGGGTTGCTCCAGCACCTTTGCAGCCCACAGGCTGCAGAGGGCTCAGCCATGGGGACAAGGGGGCTCATTTGGGAAACACAAGGGGCTTGGCATTTCACAGGCTCTGCATCCTCCACTGCTTCTCTAGCCTGTGGCCGGGAGCACGACCACAAAGCATCCAGTCCAGCAGGACATCAGCAGGCAGAACAGCACACATGTGCATACACACACGAGTGGAATTATTCCCATCTCTCCACTCCCAAAGCTGAAGCACATCTGCCCAGGAAACCAAAGGAACCACCACACCCGGCTGCATTTGCCCGAGAGAGGACACAGACTGCCAGGGTCTCGCAGAGTTGCCGAGTCCAGACCCCCTTGAGTCATGCAATCTCCTCAAAACTTTTGTTAGCTCTGCCTTAAAAACTCACTATTCCCACTGGAAGGCTCCTCAGGCAGATTCTCTAATGGCTGCTCTAATTTTCAGCCTAAATTTATTTGTGGTCATTTTATATATCCTTCTGTCCTTTTAGCAGCATTGGCCTTTGGCCGAAATACTGTTTCCCATCCTGATGCCTGTATAGATAGCTATCGTGGCCATCCCCAGCCTCTGGCTGCTAGCCAAAGCAAGGTTCACAGAATCA
>NW_010512890.1:0-2163 GCF_000687285.1 Phaethon lepturus
CCAGGGCAGGCAGAGGGGGTTGGGGGGGGGACGGATTGGGACTTGCTGGGGCGTGGGGGTCACTCCCCGGGCTCCTGATGGGCAGAGGAAAGGGATTTATTTGCCCTTAGTTAAGGGCTGGAGCTGCAAGGGGTTTGGGGGAAGCCCCGGCTGTGAGCCCTGCGGCGCTGGCTGCCCATCCCGCTGCAGTGGGCATCTGCTGGGTCAGGTCCCCACGTCCCTGGGGTCACCCCGTCCCCAAGTGCACCCTCCCCAGCTGGCAGCAGCCTTCCTCACCCTTTAACCCCCTTCCTGCCCACCTTCCCTGCAGGGACATGCACCCACCTGCCCTCACCCACCCCACCGAAGGACCTGCGAGAGGGACACAAGATTTGGGGCACCAGCAGCCCCAGCTCATCCTCCTGGTGCTCCCCAAACCGCCTGCACAAGCATCCATCGCAGGCAGGAAATCACAAGGTGCATTTTCCTTTTTTTTGTTCCCCATTTCTGTTTTTTTCCCCCTTTTCCAGAGGCCAAGGCAGTTTTTCCTCCTTCTCCCGCTCCTCTCCTCCCTCCAGCCGGGATGCTTGCAAGGCTGGCCGAATCGCAACTGCTCCTCTGCCACGTAAACAGCACGAAACAGAACAAAAAGAAAAAGGCAGGAGCCATCACAGGCAGCTATTTTAAGTTAAAAACAAAAGACCAAGAACCAGGTAGTTTTTTCCTTTTAAACTCCCACAAAGCATCTCGTGGGTACCCGGACCGCCTGTCTACCCTCGTCATCTGAACCTGAACCACAACTTGCTGCCAGCCAAAACCAAAAAGCAAATAAACAAATAAAAAAATTATAATATAAAAGATCAACATCACCAGGTAACTTAGACTCTTGTGAAATGTGCAGTTTAAGCAATCCCCAGTTTTCCGTCCCAGTCCGGGCTCGGTGGGTTGCATTTCACATTTACCGTCCAGAGGGAAGCAGCAAAGCTGCCATCTCCCTTTTCCCAAACTCAGGAATCAGGCAGTCCAAATAAAATCAAGGGAAGAGCCCTGTGCCGGGGCCAAGGACCTGGGGGTTTTGGTGGGCTCTGGGTGTCCCCACGCCCAAGGTTGGGGGACCCAGCTCAGGGGACGTCCCGGTATGCATGGCCCCACGCCACGTTTTACAACTGCTCCCTTTGCAAAACAGCCATTTTCAGCCCCGAATCCCTGTGGAGGGGAGCAGCCGAGCATGTCCTGGAGCTGGAAGTGAAGGGGGGATGCGCCCGTCCCAGTGGGATGCCCGTGGTCCCCACGGGCACTGTTACCCAGCACCCAGCTCCCGTGGCCGGCAGCACCCCTGGGTGCCGCAGTGCTGCCAGTGTCAGGCTGCTCCCACGTGTGGGCCTGGTCAGCGAGGGCCGGGCCGAGGGCAGCTGCGGGTGCCCTTGTCCCTGCGGGTGCCATTGTTGTCCCCTGCTCGTGTGCCCGGGCTTTGTCCTCCGCGAACAATGGCCGGGGCGAAGCCACCCGCAGCCAGTGTGCGGCCGGGAGGGAGGGACAAGCCACTGTCCCCCTGTGCCTGAAACTGGGGCAGCCCTTTTATTGCAGCTGAGGGTTGAGGTGCAGCAAAGGGCAGAGCCCCCCAGCACGCTGGGCCAGGAGCTGCTTGTTGGGGTAAATCCAGAGCAGCCCCGTGCAGGGGTCACTCCTGATGGGCACCGAGGGCAGCCGGTCCCACGGGGCAGGATCTGGCCAGAGCATTGTGGCCCCGATGGTGCCGTGTGTCCCCCAAAGCAGCCCTGGGACATGATGCCACAGGGATATTGTGTTCTCCTGCTGGGACATGCCCTTGGCTCCTGTGTCCTGATGATGCCTGGGGTGAGAGGACAACATGCCGGGGGGCAAGAGACCTGGGGACAGGACTCCTGCATTGCCCAGCTCCTCCCCTGGGTGACCCCAGCCACCCCCCCACCTTCAGTCCCTGCCAAAAGGCACCAAGGTTGTGGGGAGCCCTGTGACAGCCACAGTTACAGCAGCCTTTACCTCACCCCGATCAGCCCACCATCTCGTCCGCTGGCCCCAAAGTCCGTGCCCACCCTCCCCTGGGAACGCTGGTGGGAGATGAGGGCTCTGCACGTTGGTAGTGGTCCCTTAGCTGGGGGCTCATCCGTGCCCCCCGAAGCTGGGGGCTGAGGGGGGTCCCAC
>NW_010512890.1:2300-2533 GCF_000687285.1 Phaethon lepturus
GCCGGCCCTCCGGGTCTCATCTGGGTCCCGCCGCTCAGACCGGGTGGACGAACTGGTAGACGAGGCGCTGGGAGATGTCGGGTTTCCGGATGATGCCTTTCTTGTAATACTGCCGGATGGAGCGGCTCAGCTTGTCGTAGTTCATGGCCGGGCGGTTCTTCCGGATGCCCCACAGACGGGCCACTTGCGCCGAGTCCTCGATCTTGAAGATGCCTGGGAGGGGAGCGGGGGGC
>NW_010512890.1:2564-2939 GCF_000687285.1 Phaethon lepturus
CCCCCCCTTTCCTCCTTGGTGAGCCAGCGGATGAAGCGGCCGTAGTTGTGAGGTTTCAGCAGCAGCTCTTTGAGGAACTGCCAGAGGTGGATGGGTTGGCCGGCGCAGGACGAGTCCACCTCGCTGTCCGCCCAGCTGGCATCACCTCCTGCCGCGGGAAGGGATGGGGACGAGTGAGACCGCTCCAGGGACCCGCACGAGTCCTCATCCATCTCGATGCCACTGTGGGTCTCCAGGGTCTCAGCCCAGGCAGCACTGATCTCTCCTCCCCATCTTGGGGCAGGGAAAACAGCTCAGTCCTGCCTTTGTGCAGCCCCTGCAGGGATGCACGGGGTGCAGGATGGGGCCGGCGAGGGGCTCGCAGCCATTTCCCCT
>NW_010512890.1:3034-4083 GCF_000687285.1 Phaethon lepturus
TAAGCCGTGAGCGACCTCTCAAATACCCCAGAACTGTCTGAGGCAGAAACGAGGCCAGTGGAGCTGAGCCTGCACAGAACTCACCGCAGTATCTCACATCTCCTGGGGTGGCTTTTTCCTTCATCCAGGCAGCTGGAAGGGAGGAGAGGGCAGTCAGAGGGGCATCTCCTGCTGCGCAGCGTCACCCACCCTCCCCAGCTCCCTCCCGGTCCCTGGCACCTACCAGACTTCCAGATGTCGAGGTGGGCGTGCAGGATGTCGCCGCAGGCCGGCGAGAGCTGGCAGAACTGCTCCTCGGACATGGCACACAGGTCTTTTCCCGACAGCTCCTGGAAGGACTTCCCGATCTGCGGCAGCCGGGACTGGGGCTCTGTCCACAGGATCCACTTCTGCACGTTGCTGGGGCTCCAGTCTGCAGGGTCTGGAGGCAGAGGGTGAGCGCGGCCAGTGATAGCCCTGGGCAGAGCCCGGGGAAACTCATCTCACCCCACAGCAGCCTCAGAAAACAATCCCCTCCTGCCCCGCTACATCCTGCCACCGGGATGGGAGCATCCCGCCTGCCCCGGTACCCTGAGGACAGGACCATCCCCTCGCCACCTCCTTCACTTTGGGATGCCTGATCCAGCCCTTGGGAGCCCCACACTCGCTCCCTGCACCATCCCGGGTGACACCAAATGCTTCAAGGGAGTGGGTGGCAGAGCCCGCAGGAACTTCAGCGCATCCTGAGGCTGTTTGTGTCACGGCAGCGCTGCCCCGGGGAAGTACCCCCGCGACGCCCCACGGCAGCAGTACCCCCGGGAACTCGGTCCTGGGCTGTCCTGCTCCCCTTGCACCCCCCCCATGTCCAGCTCGGGTAGTGCTGGCTGGCTCCGGGCTGTCCCCAGCCCCACGCCTTCACCCGCCCGTTCCTAATGTCCCAGGGAAAATGGGACAGAGAAAAGGATAACAAAAGCTGCGCCGTTTGCTCCTTGCTACTGCACAGCCTCCCCAGGATGCGTGCGAGGGGCACCTCGGGAACGATGCCCTGGGCGGGGCAGGGACCCCCAGCG
>NW_010512891.1:0-2227 GCF_000687285.1 Phaethon lepturus
GGAGGGGGTGATGGTGGGGAGAAGGGCCGTACCAAGTCACCGCGGTCGGAGGGGGGGGAAGAGGAAAACGACACGGAGGGTGCTCGGCGCTGTACGGGCGTGCTGGATTGTAGGAGGCTGTGCAGAGAGGCCGGGAATCGTTGAAAATATTAAATTAGTTTAATTAATAAACACGCAGGACATGATTGGTGTGCCGAGGGGGAACCAGCGTGGGGGCTGCATATGCCCAGCTTTCCGCACCAGCAGCTCCCACACGGTTCCCCCTCAGCACCCCAGTTGTGCATCACCATTTGGGCTGGAGGGCTTTTCAGGCTTTCCAAAAGAGAATTCTCCCTGTCAAACCTGACAGCAGCCAGGAGGGAAAGTCCTCGCTATGCTTCGGGTGTGCACAGCCAGGAAAAGAAGTGCGATGCCAAGATGGGGTTAAAGAAAACATCCAAAATCTAGCTCCTAAGGAATAAAAAGACAGGTTTGCCAGAGTGTCTGACTCTTAAAAAGCCAAATACTGAGCTGGAGATTGACTTTCTAAGAAAAGGGATCATGATCTTGGGAAGCACGTATGTGAAACGAGGCATTGCTTCAGAAAGGAAGATTAATGAGGAATTAACTGAAATGACAGCAAAAGCAACGCTAGTTATTTCATCTGATTGGTTTTTAGCAGTCATATTTCTTGTTTCAGATCAAGCTACCTTCTTGCAAGAGTTAGAGAGGAAAAGTTAACAGTTGCACGCTTTCTGTCTAGCGACAGTTTGCATGTGCATCAGCTGGGGAAACAGCAAGCACTGCAAGGTTTTACCTTGTGGGTTTTTTTTAAAGGCAGTGAAGAGCATTCTCTGATTTTCAGCTGAATAGATTGAGCAGATTTGCAAACAAGTTGGGCCATTTCTTTCCCCCCTGGGCAATAACAGTAGGAGGCAAATCCCACTGCCACAGCTTAAAATAAGTTTCTGCAAAAGGAGTGATTAGAATTATTAATTTAAAAAAGGGGTTGAGCGCTCTCCCTGTCTTTTGGTTTCTCCTTGAAAAACTTCATCTCCTCCAGCCGCGACGTGTTCTCCCATGCCATTAGCCTTCCTGTGTCTGCCACAACCTGAGATCTCTCACAAAGGCTGCCTTTGCAATGCGCCGTCGGGATTAGGGCAGATCCCAAACAATGCATAGAGCCTCTCAATGCCTTTACATTCCTCAGAGACTGCAGGATTCTCATAAATGGAAAATGGCATTACTTGAGACAGAGTGACAAGCTCACACGTCTGTTTGCCTGCTGATAGATCTGTGCTGTGCTCTCCCATTGCTCCCAATCAAAAACTTTGAAGCTGTGGTGGGGAAAAGATGTCGGACTCTCAACCCTCTGCTCATCGCCCTTGGCTAAAAGAGATTCCAGCTGCTTCAAACGCTTTCTCTACTTTGCAAAATTAGAGGGGGTGTGGGAAGGTGTGTTTCTTCTGATCCTTCCCATGTAAACGAGACCTCACGGATCTGTGTGAGACCTGAGCCAGCAGCCTGCAACTGGGGTGCTGTCTGGAGGAGGAGCTGGTGGCAGGGGAGCGTTTCTGCCACATATCTGTTCATGAGGAGCACATATGGATCCAAGCACCAGGAACTGGGCAATGGGAGCCACAGCCTCTGCTCACTGCTTGGGGCCTCCCACCACCCTTGGAGCAAAGCTTTTACTTTTCCCTGCTTCTCACTTTTTTCCTGCACATTCCTCTCCTCACGCAGCGGCTTCTCAGGGCGAGGGGATCCCATGCCAGATCGCCCCTCCATCTGCCACTTCAGGTGCATGCACAACACTGTAGAGAAACAGCAAAGTTGTTGCTGTTTCAACAAGTTTATCCTGGTTTGTCCTGATGTGGAGGAGGCCTGCCTTTGGGCAACCCCTCCATTTGTGCCAGCGCAGGTGGGCAGACGCAGCTCTGGTGTGGGTGCTCCTCTCCACCTCTATTCATCGCACCTGAAGGGAAACGCTTGGCCCTTCCAAGCAGCCTAAACCCGCGACACGGCAGCAGGGAGCGGACGGGGTGTACAGGGGTGTACAGGGCCTTCCCAGCTCGGCGGAGCCTCCCGTGTCCAGGGGAGGCTGTGCGTAGCGGAGGGCCGGCAGTAACCCAGCCTGGGGTGGGCTTCCAGCCACAGCTCACACCTCTCCCCGGGGATATTTTTTCCTTCTGGAATGGGAAAAAAAAAATAGTAATAATAAAAAAATTTAAAAGGAGGAGGGGAAGAA